>NW_028147256.1:417429-461803 GCF_008360975.1 Lichenostomus cassidix | reverse complement strand
GAGGGGGCATTTTTGGGATATTTTTGGGGATATTTTTGGGGATTTTTTTTGGAATTTTGGGAATTTTTGGGAATTTTTGGGGGATTTTTTTTGGGATTTTGTGGATTTTTTGGGGGATTTTTTGGGAATTTTTGGGATATTTTGGGGATTTTTGGGGTAATTTTTTTGTGAAATTTTGGGGAATTTTTTGGGGATATTTTTGGGATTTTTGGGGTAATTTTTTTGTGAAATTCAGGGATTTTTTGGGGATATTTTTGGGGATTTTGGGGGGAATTTGAGGGAATTCCATGGAATTTTGGGGGAAATTTTGGGAATTTTTGGGGGGAATTTTTTGGGATTTTTTGGGGGATTTTTTGGGGAATTTTTTGGGATTTTTTTTGGGATATTTTGGGGATTTTTGGGAATTTTTTTTGAATTTTTGGGATATTTTTGGGGATTTTTTTTGGAATTTTGAGAAATTTTAGGAATTTTTGGGGATAATTTTTGGGATTTTTTGGGGGATTTTTTTGTGAAATTTTGGGGAATTTTTTGGGGATATTTTTGGGATTTTTGGGGTAATTTTTTTGTGAAATTCAGGGATTTTTTGGGGATATTTTTGGGGATTTTGGGGGGAATTTGAGGGAATTCCATGGAATTTTGGGGGAAATTTTGGGAATTTTTGGGGGGAATTTTTGGGATTTCTTTTGGGGGAAATTTTGGGAATTTTGGGGAATTTTTTGGGATTTTTTGGAATTTTTGGGATTTTGGGGATTTTTTTTGAAATTTCGGGGAATTTTTTTGGGAATTTTTGGGGGAATTTTTTGGGGATTTTTTGGGGATTTTTTTGGGATTTTTTGGGGGGAAATTTTTGGGGATTTTTTGTGGATTTTTTTGGGGATTTTTTGGGAATTTTTGGGATGAATTTTGGGGAATTTTGGGGGATTTTTTTTGGAATTTTGGGAATTTTTTGGAATTTTTGGGGGATTTTTTGGGGGATTTTTTTGGGGATTTTTTTGGGGAATTTTTGGGGATTTTTTGGGATTTTTTGGGGATTTTTGGGGATTTTTTGGGGATTTTTTTGGGGAATTTTGGGGGAAATTTTTTGGGATTTTGGGATTTTTTGGGAAATTTTGGGGATTTTTGGGGATTTTTTTGGGAATTTTGGAATTTTTGGGATATTTTTGGGGAATTTGGGGGATTTTTTGTGGATTTTTTGTGGGAATTTTGTGGATTTTTTTGGGAATTTTTTGGGGAATTTTGGGAATTTTTGGGGGATTTTTTGGGGATTTTTTGGGGGATTTTTTTGGGGATTTTTTGTGAAATTTTGGGATTTCTTTGGGGATATTTTTGGGATTTTTGGGGTAATTTTTTGGTGAAATTTTGGGAATTTTTGGGATATTTTTTGGGATTTTTTGGGGGGATATTTTTGGGATTTTTGGGGTAATTTTTTTGTGAACTTTTGGGGATATTTTGGGGATATTTTGGGAATTTTTGGGGATAATTTTTGGGATTTTTGGGGTAATTTTTGAATTTTTGGGATATTTTTTGGGATTTTTTTGGGGAATTTTGGGCTATTTGGGGACAATTTTGGGGATTTTTTTGGGATTTTTGGGGATTGGGAATTTTGGGGGAATTTTGGGGATTTTGGGAATTTTTGGGGGATTTTTTTTTGAGGAATTTTTTTGTGAATTTTATTTTGGGGATAATTTTTGGGATTTTTGGGGTAATTTTTTTGTGAAATTTTGGGAATTTTTGGGGATAATTTTTGGGATTTTTGGGGTAATTTTTTTGTGAAATTTTGGGGAATTTTTTGGGGATATTTTTGGGATTTTTGGGGTAATTTTTTTGTGAAATTCAGGGATTTTTTGGGGATATTTTTGGGGATTTTGGGGGGAATTTGAGGGAATTCCATGGAATTTTGGGGGAAATTTTGGGAATTTTTGGGGGGAATTTTTTGGGATTTTTTTGGGGAAATTTTGGGGAATTTTTTGGGGGATTTTTTTTGGAATTTTTTGGGGAATTTTGAGGGAAAATTTTTGGGATTTTGGGATTTTTTTGGGGAAAATTTTGGGGATTTTTTGTGGATTTTTTTTGGGATTTTGTGGATTTTTGGGGGATTTTTTGGGGGATTTTTTTGGGGATTTTGGGGATTTTTTTGGGGATTTTTTGGGGATTTTTTTTTTTAATTTTGGGAATTTTTGGGGGATTTTTGGGGATTTTTTTGTGAAATTTTGGGGAATTTTTGGGGATATTTTTGGGATTTTTGGGGTAATTTTTTTGTGAAATTTTGGGAATTTTTGTGGATATTTTTGGGATTTTTGGGGTAATTTTTTTGTGAAATTTTGGGGATTTTTGGGGATAATTTTTGGGATTTTTGGGGTAATTTTGTTGTGAACTTTTGGGGATATTTTGGGGATATTTTGGGGATTTTTGGGGTAATTTTTTTGTGAAATTTTGGGAATTTTTGTGGATATTTTTGGGATTTTTGGGGTAATTTTTTTGTGAAATTCGGGGATTTTTTGGGGATAATTTTGGGGATTTTGGGGGGAATTTGAGGGAATTCCATGGAATTTTGGGGGAAATTTTGGGAATTTTTGGGGGGAATTTTTTGGGATTTCTTTGGGGATATTTCTGGGATTTTTGGGGGATTTTTTGGTGAAATTTTGGGATATTTTGGGCATTTTTGGGATATTTTTGGGGATATTTTTGGGGATTTTTTTTGGAATTTTGGGAATTTTTGGGAATTTTTGGGGGATTTTTTTTGGGGATTTTGTGGATTTTTTGGGGGATTTTTTGGGAATTTTTGGGATATTTTTGGGGATTTTTTTGGGATTTTGGGGGGAAATTTAAGGAATTTTTGGGGATTTTTTGGGAATTTTGGGGATTTTTTGGGGGATTTTTTGGGGGATATTTTGGGGGATATTTTTGGGATTTTTGGGGTAATTTTTTTGTGAAATTTTGGGAATTTTTGTGGATATTTTTGGGATTTTTGGGGTAATTTTTTTGTGAAATTTTGGGGATTTTTGGGGATAATTTTTGGGATTTTTGGGATAATTTTTTTGTGAACTTTTGGGGATTTTTGGGGATAATTTTTGGGATTTTTGGGGTAATTTTTTTGTGAATTTTTGTGAATTTTTGGGGGTATTTTTTTCGGATTTTTTTGTGAACTTTTGGGGATATTTTGGGGATAATTTTGGGGATTTTGGGTGTCTCACCTGCCAGCCCCAGGTGAGCTTCCCTGGAGAAGACCTTCTCCCCTCCCCCCAGGCTGAGCCAGCAGCGATAAAATCCCAAATCCGCCAGGGACAGGGAGGAGAGCCTGGAATTGGGGAGAAAAAACGGGATTTTGGTTAAAAATGGGGATTTGGGGTGAAAAAAATGGGGAATTTGGGGTGAAAAATGGGGAATTTGGGGGGAAAAATGGGGATTTTGGGGGGAAAAATGGGGATTTTGGGGAGAAAAATGGGAGATTTGGGATTTTTTGGGGGAAAAATGAGGAATTTAGGGTGAAAAATGGGAAATTTGGGGTGAGAAATGGGAGATTTTGGGATCAAAAGTGGGAAATTTGGGATTTTGGAAGAGAAAATGGGGAAATTTGGGAGAAAAAATGAGGATTTGGGGGAAAAAAATGGGGAATTTGGGAGAAAAAACAGGAATTTTGGGAATTGTGGTGAAAAAATGGGGATTTGGGGTGAAAAAAGGGGAATTTGGGATTGTGGGATTGACTGGAGTTGGAGATGGACAGAGAGGAGAGGCTGGAGTGGGGAGAGAAATGGAGATTTTGGTTAAAAATGGGAGATTTGGGGTGAAAATGGGGAAATTTGGGGATTTTGGGGAGAAAAAATGGGGAATTTGGGGTGAAAAAACGGGATTTTGGTTAAAAATGGGAGATTTGGGAGAAAATGGGGAGATTTGGGGAGAAAAATGGGGAATTTGGGAGAAAAATGGGAGATTTGGGGAGAAAAATGGTGAAATTTGGGATTTTTGGGGGGAAAAATGAGGAATTTAGGGTGAAAAATGGGGAAATTTGGGGATTTTGGGGGAAAAAATGGGGAATTTGGGGTGAAAAATGGGAAATTTGGGGTGAGAAATGGGAGATTTTGGGATCAAAAGTGGGAAATTTGGGATTTTGGAAGAGAAAATGGGGAAATTTGGGAGAAAAAATGCGGATTTGGGGGAAAAAATGGGGAATTTAGGGGGAAAAACATCAAATTTGGGAATTGTGGTGAAAAAATGGGGATTTGGGGTGAAAAAAGGGGAATTTGGGATTGTGGGATTGACTGGAGTTGGAGATGGACAGAGAGGAGAGGCTGGAGTGGGGAGAGAAATGGAGATTTTGGTTAAAAACGGGGAAAATTGGGGTGAAAAATGGGGAGATTTGGGTGAAAAATGGGGAAAATTGGGATTTTTGGGGGGAAAATGGGAATTGGGGGGAAAAATGGGGAAATTTGGGGAGAAAATGGGAAATTTGGGATTTTTGGGGGGAAAAATGGGGAATTTGGGGAGAAAAATGGGGAAATTTGGGATTTTTGGGGGGAAAAATGGGGAATTTGGGGTGAAAAATGGGGATTTTGGTTAAAAATGGGAGATTTGGGAGAAAATGGGGAGATTTGGGGAGGAAATGGGGAATTTGGGATTTTTGGGGAGAAAAATGGGGAAATTTAGGGTGAAAAATGGGAAATTTGGGAATTTTGGGGGAAAAAATGGGGAATTTGGGATGAAAAATGGGAAATTTGGGGATTTTGGGGGAAAAAATGGGGAATTTGGGGCGAAAAATGGGGAATTTGAGAAAAAAATGGGAAAATTTGGGATTTTCGGCAGAAAAATGGGGAAAATGGGGAGAAAAATGGGGAATTTGGGGTGAAAAATGGGGATTTGGGGGGAAAATGGGGAATTTAGGGTGAGAAAAAGGAAATTTAGGGAGAAAAATGGGAAAATATGGGGGGAAAAATGGGGAAATTTGGAGAAAAATGGGAGATTTGGGGCGAAAAATGGGGAAATTTGGGGATTTTGGGGGGAAAAATGGGGAATTTGGGGTGAAAAATGGGGAAATTTGGGAGAAAATGGGGAAATTTGGGAGAAAAAATGACAAATTTTGGGAATTGTGGTGAAAAATGGGGAATTTGGGGTGAAAAATGGGGATTTTGGTTAAAAATGGGAGATTTGGGAGAAAATGGGGAGATTTGGAGAGAAAAATGGGGAATTTGGGGAGAAAAATCAGAGATTTGGGGAGAAAAATTGTGAAATTTGGGATTTTTGGGGGGAAAAATGAGGAATTTAGGGGGAAAAATGGGGAAATTTGGGGATTTTGGGGGAAAAAATGGGGAATTTGGGGTGAAAAAACGGGATTTTGGTTAAAAATGGGAGATTTGGGAGGAAATGGGGAGATTTGGGGAGAAAAATGGGGAAATTTGGGGATTTTGGGGGGAAAAAGGAGGAATTTAGGGTGAAAAATGGGAAATTTGGGGATTTTGGGGCAAAAAATGGGGAATTTGGGTGAAAAAACGGGATTTTGGTTAAAAATGGGAGATTTGGGAGAAAATGGGGAGATTTGGGGAGAAAAATGGGGAATTTGGGGAGAAAAATCAGAGATTTGGGGAGAAAAATGGTGAAATTTGGGATTTTTGGGGGGAAAAATGAGGAATTTAGGGGGAAAAATGGGGAAATTTGGGGATTTTGGGGGAAAAATGGGGAAATTTGGGAGAAAATGGGGAGATTTGGGATTTTCGGCAGAAAAATGGGGAAAATGGGGAGAAAAATGGGGATTTGGGGTGAAAAATGGGGAATTTAGGGTGAGAAAAAGGAAATTTTGGGAGAAAAATGGGAAATTTGGGGTGAGAAATGGGAGATTTGGGGAGAAAATGGGGAAATTTGGGGATTTGGGGAAAAAATTGGGAATTTAGGGTGAAAAATGGGAAAACTGTGGTGAAAAATGGGAGATTTGGGGCGAAAAATGGGGAAATTTGGGGTGAAAAATGGGAAATTTGGGAGAAAATGGGGAGATTTGGGATTTTCGGCAGGAAAATGGGGAGAAAAATGGGGAATTTAGGGTGAAAAATGGGGATTTGGGGGGGAAAAATGGGGAATTTAGGGTGAGAAAAAGGAAATTTTGGGAGAAAAATGGGAAATTTGGGGTGAGAAATGGGAGATTTGGGGAGAAAATGGGGAAATTTGGGGGGGAAAATGGGGATTTGGGAGAAAAAATGGAAAAAATTGGGTGAAAAAAAGGAAATTTGGAGTGAAAAATGGGAAAATTTAGGGAGAAAAATGGGAAAATATGGGGGGAAAAATGGGGAAATTTGGGGAAAAATGGGAGATTTGGGGTGAAAATGGAGAAATTTGGGGAGAAAAATGGGGAAATTTGGGGATTTGGGGAAAAAATTGGGAATTTAGGGTGAAAAATGGGAAAACTGTGGTGAAAAATGGGAGATTTGGGGAGAAAAATGGGGAAATTTGGGGATTTTGGGGGGAAAAATGGGGAATTTGGGGTGAAAAATGGGGAAATTCGGGAGAAAATGGGGAGATTTGGGATTTTCGGCAGAAAAATGGGGGAAATGGGGAGAAAAATGGGGAATTTAGGGTGAAAAAAATGGGGATTTTGGTTAAAAATGGGGATTTGGGGAGAAAATGGGGAGATTTGGTAGAAAAAATGGGGAATTTAGGGTGAGAAAAAGGAAATTTTGGGGTGAAAAATGGGAGATTTGGGGTGAGAAATGGGAAATTTTGGGATCAAAAGTGGGAAATTTGGGATTTTGGAAGAGAAAATGGGGAAATTTGGGAGAAAAAATGAGGATTTGGGGGAAAAAAATGGGGAATTTGGGAGAAAAAATAGGAATTTTGGGAATTGTGGTGAAAAATGGGGATTTGGGGTGAAAAAAGGGGAATTTGGGATTGTGGGATTGACTGGAGTTGGAGATGGACAGAGAGGAGAGGCTGGAGTGGGGAGAGAAATGGAGATTTTGGTTAAAAACGGGGAAAATTGGGATTTTTGGGGGGAAAATGGGGATTTGGGGGGAAAAATGGGAAATTTGGGGATTTTGGGGAGAAAAAATGGGGAATTTGGGGTGAAAAAACGGGATTTTGGTTAAAAATGGGAGATTTGGGAGAAAATGGGGAGATTTGGGGAGAAAAATGGGGAATTTGGGAGAAAAATGGGAGATTTGGGGAGAAAAATGGTGAAATTTGGGATTTTTGGGGGAAAAAATGGGGAATTTGGGGTGAAAAAACGGGATTTTGGTTAAAAATGGGGAAATCTGGGAGGAAATGGGGAGATTTGGGGAGAAAAATGGGGAGATTTGGGGAGAAAAATCAGAGATTTGGGGAGAAAAATTGTGAAATTTGGGATTTTTGGGGGGAAAAATGAGGAATTTAGGGGGAAAAATGGGGAAATTTGGGGATTTTGGGGGAAAAATGGGGAATTTGGGGCGAAAAATGGGAGATTTGGTTAAAAATGGGAGATTTGGGAGAAAATGGGGAGATTTGGGGAGAAAAATGGGAGATTTGGGGTGAAAAATGGGAAATTTGGGGATTTTGGGGGAAAAAATGGGGAAATTTGGGGAGAAAAATGGGGAAATTTGGGATTTTTGGGGGGAAAAATGAGGAATTTAGGGGTGAAAAATGGGAAATTTGGGGATTTTGGGGGAAAAAATGGGGAATTTGGGGAGAGAAATGGAGATTTTGGTTAAAAACGGGGAAATTTGGGATTTTTGGGGGGAAATTGGGGATTTGAGGGGAAAAAGGGGGAATTTGGGGAGAAAAAATGGGGAATTTAGGGAGAAAAATCGGAGATTTGGGGAGAAAAATGGGGAAATTTGGGGATTTTGGGGGAAAAAATGGGGAATTTGGGGTGAAAAATGGGAGATTTGGGGAGAAAATGTGGAAATTTTGGGGTGAAAAATGGGGAATTTGGGATTTTTGGGGGAAAATGGGGATTTGGGGGAAAATGGGGAGATTTGGAGGGAAAAAAATGGGAAAAAAAGGGGATTTGGGGTGATAAATGGAGGATTTGGGTCAAAAATGGGGAAATTTAGGAGAAAAAAATGGGAATTTTGGGGTTTTAGGAAGAAAAAATGAGGATTTGGGGGAAAAATGGGTAAAACGGGGTGAAAAAATAGGGAATTTGGGGTGAAAAATGGGAAAACTGTGGTGAAAATGGGGAAGTTGGGGTGAAAATGTGGGGATTTGGGGTGAAAAATGGGAGATTTGGGGATTTTGGGGGAAAAAATGGGGATTTGGGGGAAAAAATGGAAAAAATTGGGTAAAAAAAGGAAAACTGTGGTGAAAAATGGGAAAATTTGGGGAGAAAATGGGGAAATTTGGGGAAAAATGGGGAAATTTGGGGTGAAAAACAGGATTTCTGGATCAAAAATGGGAAATTTGGGGTGAAAAATGGGAATTTTGGTTAAAAACGGGAGATTTGGGGGGAAAAATGAGGATTTGGGGGAAGAAAATGGGGATTTGGGGTGAAAAAATGGGGATTTGGGGTGAAAAAATGGGGAATTTGGGGGGCAAAATGAGAAATTTGGGATTTTGGGGTGAAAAAATGAGGATTTGGGGAGAAAAAATGAAAAAAATTGGGCAAAAAATGGGAAAGTTAGGGTGGAAAGTGAGGAATTTGGGGTGAGAATTGGGAGATTTGGGGGGAAAAATGGGGATTTGGGGAGAAAAATGGGGAAATTTGGGGGGAAAATGGGGATTTGGGGGGAAAAATGGGAAATTTTGGGATCAAAAGTGGGAAATTTGGGATTTTCGAAGAGAAAATGGGGAAATTTGGGAGAAAATGGGGAATTTGGGGTGAAAAATTGGGGATTTGGGGTGAAAAATGGGGAATTTGAGGATCAAAAATTGGGAATTTGGGGATTTTGGGGAGAAAAAATGAGGATTTGGGGAAAAAAATGTGGAAATTGGGTGAAAAATGGGAAATTTGGGGTGAAAATGGGGAATTTGGGATCAAAAATGGGAAATTTGGGATCAAAAATGGGAAATTTGGGAACAAAAATGGCAGATTTGGGGGGAAAATGGGGATTTGGGGTGAGAAATGGGAGATTTTGGGGTCAAAAGTGGGAAATTTGGGATTTTGGAAGAGAAAATGGGGAAATTTGGGAGGAAAAATGGGGAATTTGGGGTGAGAAATGGGAAATTTAGGGTGAAAAAAAGGGGAATAAAAAGGATTTGGGGTGAGAAATGGAGGATTTTGGTCCAAAATGGGGAAATTCGGGAGAAAAATGGGGATTTGGGGTGAAAAAGTTGGGAATTTGTGGATCAAAAATGGGAAATTTGGGGAGAAAATGGGGATTTTGGGAAAAAAATGGGCGATTTGGGGTGAGAAATTGGGAAAGAGGGACAAAAATAGGGATTTTAGGGGAAAAAAAGGGAAATTTGGGGATTTTGGGAAGAAAAAATGAGGATTTGGGGGAAAAAAAGTGGAAAATTGGGTGAAAAATGGGGAATTTGGGGTGAGAAATGGGAGATTTGGGTCAGAAATGGGGAATTTTAGGAGAAAAATGGGAAATTTGGGGATTTTGGGAGAAAAATCGGAAAATTGGGTAAAAAAATGGGAGAAAAATGGGAATTTGGGGTGAAAAATGGGGAATTTGGGATTGGGAATTTAGGATTTGGGATGAAAAATAGAGGATTTGGGGCCAAAAATGGGGATTTTAGGTGAAAAAATGGGAAATTTTGGGATTTTGGAGGAAAAAAATGGGGATTTGGGGTGAAAAATGGGAAAATTGTGGTGAAAAATGGGAAAAATTGGGTGAAAAATGGGAAATTTGGGGAAAAATGGAAAAAAATGGGTAAAAAATGGGGATTTCGGGTCAGAAATGGGAAATTTCAGGAGAAAAAATGGGGAATTTTGGGATTTTGGGAAGAAAAAATGAGGATTTGGGGGAAAAAATGGGGAAATTGGGTGAAAAATGGGAAATTTGGGGTGAAAAATGGGGATTTGGGGCCAAAAATGGGAAATTTGGGGTGAAAAATGGGAAATTTGGGGTGAAAAATGGGAAATTTGGGGTGGAAAATGTGGGGATTTGGGGTGAAAAATGGGAAATTTGAGGTGAGAAATGGGAGATTTGGGTCAAAAACGGGAAATTTCAGGAGAAAAAATGGGAAATTTTGGGATTTGGGGTGAAAAATGGGAAAAATTGGGTAAAAAATGGGGAATTTGGGGTAAAAAATGGGGAATTTGAGGATCAAAACTTGGGAGATTTGGGATTTTGGGGACAAAAAATGAGGATTTGGGGGAAAAATGGGGATTTTGGGTCAGAAATGGGAAATTTCAGGAGAAAAAATGGGGAAATTTGGGATTTTGGGGGAAAAAATGGGGAAAATTGGGTAAAAAAATGGGGATTTGGGGTGAGAAATGGGGAATTTGGGACACCCAGGTGACACCCAGGTGACGTCAGTGACACAGAATGATTGACAGGTGAGACATCGATGATTGACAGGTGAGGCAGGTGACGTCACCGACACACACAGATGACGTCACCGACTCAGAATGATTGACAGGTGAGACATTAATGACTGACAGGTGACACTGAATGACTGACAGGTGACACCCAGGTGACGTCACCGACACACCCAGGTGACACAGAATGACTGACAGGTGAGGCAGGTGACGTCACTGACACAAATAAATGATGTCATTGACTCAGAATGATTGACAGGTGTGACATTAATGATTGACAGGTGACACAGGTGACGTCACTGACACACCCAGGTGACACAGAATGACTGACAGGTGAGGCAGGTGACGTCACTGACACACATAGATGACGTCACCGACACAGAATGACTGACAGGTGACACAGAGATGACGTCACTGACACACCCAGGTGACACGAATGATTGGCAGGTGTGGCAGATGACGTCACTGATGCTGAATGATTGACAGGTGACACAGGTGACACTGAGTGACTGACAGGTGACACAGAGATGACGTCACTGACCAAGAATGACTGACAGGTGACACAGAATGATTGACAGGTGACCCTGATGACGTCACTAGCCCACCTGAGCTGGCCAGTGGCCACCCAGCCCCCTCCTGGCAGAGCCACCTGCGCCAGGTGACATCAGTGACATCACACAGGTGACACTGAGTGACTGACAGGTGACACAGGTGACATCAGTGACACAGAATGATTGACAGGTGACCCTGATGACATCACTGACATCACACAGGTGACCCAGGTGAGACATGAATGATTGACAGGTGACCCAGGTGATGTCACTGACACACCCAGGTGACACGGAATGACATCACACAGGTGACACTGAGTGACTGACAGGTGACACAGGTGAGACATGAATGACTGACAGGTGACACTGAATGATTGACAGGTGACACTGAATGATTGACAGGTGACACTGAATGATTGACAGGTGACCCTGATGACATCACTGACACGCACAGGTGACACAGGTGACACAGGTGAGACATGAGCGGCTGACAGGTGACACAGAATGACTGACAGGTGACACCCAGGTGACATCAGTGACACGCCCAGGTGACACAGGTGAGACATCAATGACACACGGGTGAGACAGGTGACACCGATGACGTCACTGACATCCCACAAGTGAGTCTCACAGGTGACCCAGGTGTGACATCAATGGCTGACAGGTGACACAGGTGACGTCAGTGACACACCCAGGTGACACCAGGTGACACAGGTGAGACACGAATGACTGACAGGTGACATAACAGGTGACGTCACTGACACAGAATGATTGACAGGTGACCCAGGTGAGACATCAATGACTGACAGGTGAGACAGGTGACGTCACTGACACAGAATGACTGACAGGTGACCCTGATGACATCACTGACATCACACAGGTGACACAGGTGAGACATGAGTGACTGACAGGTGAGACACACAGATGACGTCACTGACACAGAATGACTGACAGGTGACACAGGTGACCTCGATGACGTCACTAGCCCACCTGAGCCGGCCGGTGGCCACCCAGCCCCCTCCGGGCAGAGCCACCTGCGCCAGGTCGCTGTCGCCCAGCTCGACGTCACTTCCGTTGCGCTGCCAGCCCAGCTCCAGTTCCGGCGGAAGCTCCGCCCCGGGGGCGTGGCCAGGAGCAAGCCCCGCCCCCTGCGCCCGGCACCGGAACTGCACAGCGCCCCCTGGCGGAGAGCTGCGGCTGGAGGGATGCTCCACGAACTGCACAGCTGAGGGACAGAGAATGGGAGTTTGGGGAGTTTGGGGGATTTTGGGGAGTTTGGGGAGTTTTGGGGAGTTTTGGGGATTTTTGAGGATTTTTTGGGGGATTTTGGGGGATTTTTGGGGATTTTTTGGGACTTTTTTTGGAATTTTTGTGAATTTTTTTGGAATTTTTGGGGGATTTTTGGATGTTTTTGGGGATTTTTGGGAAATTTTGGAGGATTTTGGGGGATTTTTTTTGAATTTTGGGGGATTTTTTTGGATTTATTTGGGATTTTTGGGAATTTTTTTGTGATTTTTGGGGGTTTTCGGGAATTTTGGGATATTTGGGGATTTTTTGGGGATTTTTTGGGGATTTTTTGGGGATTTTTTGGGGGATTTTGGGGGATTTTGGGGAGTTTTGGGGGGTTTTTGGGGAGTTCTGGGAATTTTTTGGGACTTTTTTTGGAATTTTTGTGAATTTTTTTGGAATTTTTGGGGATTTTTTTGGAATTTTTGTGAATTTTTTTGGAATTTTGGGGGATTTTTTTGGATTTATTGGGGATTTTTGGGAATTTTTTGTGATTTTTGGGGGATTTTTGGGATTTTTGGGCGATTTTTTGGGGATTTTGAGGATTTTTTTGGGATTTTTTGGAGATTTTTTGGGGATTTTTTGGGGATTTTTTGGGATTTTTTGGAGATTTTTTGAGGATTTTTTGGAGATTTTTGGGGATTTTTTGGGATTTTTTGGAGATTTTTGGGGAATTTTGGGGTTTTTGGGGATTCTGGGGATTTTTTGGAGATTTTTTGGGAATTTTGGGGATTTTTTGGGGATTTTTGTGAATTTTTTTGGAATTTTTGGGGATTTTTTTGGATTTATTTGCGATTTTTGGGAATTTTTTGTGATTTTTGGGGGAATTTTTGGGGATTTTTGGGGGAATTTTTTGGGATTTTTTTGGATTTATTTGGGATTTTTGAGGAATTTTTTGGGGGGTTTCGGGAATTTTTGGGGATTTTTGGGGATTTTTTGGGATTTTTTTGGGTTTTGGGGAATTTTGGGGGTTTTTGGGATTTTTGGGGATTTTTGGGGATTTTTTGGATTTTTGGGGATTTTTTTGGATTTATTTGGGATTTTTGGGAATTTTTGGTGATTTTTTGGGGATTTTTTTGGGATTTTTTTGGGATTTTTTGGGGATTTTTGGGGGATTTTTTGGGATTTTTTGGGGATTTTTTGGGATTTTTTGGGGATTTTTGGGATATTTGGGGATTTTTTTGGAATTTTTTCAGGATTCCTTAAGATTTTTAGAGAATTTTTGGTGAATTTTTGGTGTATATTTTGGGCATTTTTTGGGGATTTTTCAGGATTTTTTGGAATATTTGGAGGATTTATGGGGAGTTTTGGGGATTTTTGGGGATTTTTTGGGGAATTTTTTGGGATTTTTGGGGATTTTTGGGGTATTTGGTTTTGGGAGTTTTTGGGGATTTTTTGGGATTTTTGGGATTTTGGGATTTTGGGGATTTTTTTTGATTTTGGGGGATTTTGGGATTTTTTGGAGATTTTGGGGGATTTTTGGGGATTTTTTGGGGATTTTTTGGGATTTTTTGGGATTTTTTGGGGATTTTTGGGGATTTTTGGGATTTTTGGGGGATTTTTTGGGGATTTTTGGGGATTTTTTGGAGATTTGGGGCATTTATTGGGGATTTTTGGGGGATTTTTTTTCATTTTTGGGGGTATTTGGAGGATTTTTGGGAATTTTTGTTGGATTTTGCAGGATTTCTTGTATATTTTTGGGGATTTTTGGGAAGTTTTGGTGATTTTTGGGGGTTTTTGGGAATTTTGGGGATTTCTTGGGGAATTTTGGGGATTTTTTGGAGATTTTTGGGGAATTTTTTTTGGATTTTGAGGAATTTTTGGGGGGTTTTGGGAAATTTTGTGGGATTTTTGGGGATTTTTTTGGATTTTGGGGATTTTTTGAGGATTTTTTGGGATTTTGGGGATTTTTGGGGTTTTTTGGGGATTTTTTGGAATTTTGGGATTTGGGGGATTTTTTTGGGATTTTGAGGATTTTGGGGGATTTTGGGATATTTGGGGATTTTATTGGGGATTTTGGGGCATTTTGGGGCATTTTTGGAGATTTTTGGAGAATTTTTGGGGATTTTTGAGGATTTTTGGGGATTTTTGGGGAATTTTTTGGGGATTTTTGGAGATTTTTTGGGGATTTTTGCGGATTTTTGGGGAATTTTTTGGGGATTTTTTTAAATTTTGGGGAGAATTTTTGGGGGATTTTGGGGGACTTTTTGAGGATTTTGGGGGATTTTTTGGAGATTTTTGGAGAATGTTTTGGAGATTTTTGGGGATTTTGAATTTTTGGGGATTTGGGGGGATTTGGGGAGAGTTTTGGGGATTTTCGGGATTTTTTGGGGATTTTTTTTGGATTTTGGGGGATTTTTGGGGATTTTTGGGGATTTTGGGGCTTTTGGAGGATTTCTTGTATATTTTTGGAGATTTTTGGGAATTTTTTGTGATTTTTTGGAAATTTTTGAGAGTTTTTTTGGATTTTGGGAAAATTTTTGAGGATTTTTTTTTATTTTTGGAAATTTTTGGGGGATTTGGGAGGAATTTTGGGGATTTGGGGTGATTTGGGGGTTTTATTGCGGATATTGGGGGATTTTTGGGATTTTGGGGATTTTTTGGGAATTTTTAGGATTTTTTTTGGATTTTTGGGGGATTTTTGGGATTTTCTGGGGATTTTGGGGGATTTTATTGGGGAATTTGGGGGATTTTTGAGATTTTTTTGGGATTTTTGGGAAATTTTGGAGGATTTTTGGGAATTTTTGTTGGATTTTGGAGGATTTCTTGCATATTTTTGGGGATTTTTGGGAATTTTTTGTGATTTTTCGGGGAGTTTTGGGGATTTTGGGGGGATTTTGAGGGATTTTGGGGATTTTGGGTGAATTTTTGGGAATTTTTGGGGAATTTTTGGGGGATTTTTAGCAATATTTGGAGGACTTTTTGGAGATTTTTGGGGATTTTTTTGGATTTTATTGGGGATTTTGGGGGATTTCTTGTATATTTTTGGAGATTTTTGGGAATTTTTTGTGATTTTGGGGGTTTTTGGTGAATTTTTGTATTTTTTTTATTTTGGGGGGATTTTAGGGAACTTTTGGGGATTTTGGGATTTTGGGGAATTTTTAATTTTGGTGACTATTTGGGGATTTTGTTTTTATTTTTGGGGATTTTTGGTAAATTTTGGGCATTTTTGGTGAATTTTTGGGGATTTTTGGTGAATTTTTGGGGATTTTTGGTGAATCTTGGGGCATTTTTCGGGATTTTTGGGGGATTTTTGCTGATTTTTGGAATTTTTTTTTAATTTTGGGGGATTTTAGGGAACTTTTGGGGATTTTTCATTATTTTTGGTGAATTTTTGAGGAATTTTTTTACTTTGGGAGGATTTTTGATGATTTTTGGAATTTTTTCAGGATTTTGGGGGAATTTTTTTTTTAATTTTGGTGAATTTTTGGGGATTTTTGAGGATTTTTTGAGATTTTGGGAGATTTTTGGGGAATATTTTGGGGAATTTTTTTTTATTTTTGGGGATTTTCGGGGAATTTTCTGGAATTTTTGGGAATTTTTTTTGGTGAATTTTTTGGGATTTTTGAGGAATTTTTGGTGACTGGGGAATTTTTTTTTTATTTTTGGGAATTTTGGGAAATTTGGGGATTTTTGGGATTTTTTTGGATTTTGGGGTCAAATTTTGGGGAATTTTTAGATTTTGGAAATTTTGAAAAATTTTGGGATTTTGGGAATTTTTTGTTTTAGGAATTTGGAATTTTGGGATTTTTGAAATTCCCAAAAAAGTACCCTAAAAATTCCCCAAAACCCCCAAAAATCCCTCAAGACCCCAAAAATCCCCCAAAAAAATCCCCAAAAATCATCCAAAAAAATCCCCTAAAAATCCCCAAAAATCCCCAAAAAAATCCCAAAAATCCCCAAAAATGCCCCAAAATAACCCAAAAATCCCCCAAAATTATCCAAAAATATCCCAAAAATCCATCAGGACACCCAAAAATTCACAAATAATATCCGAAAACCCCCAAAAATTGCCACAGAAAAATCCCCAAAAATTCACCCAAAATCCCCAAAAATCCCCAAAAAATCCCAAAAAGATCCCAAAAAGGTCCCAAAACTCCCCAAAAAATCCCCCAAAAATTCCAAAACCCCACAAATAACACCTGAAATTCCCCAAAATCCCACTAAAACACCCCAAAATCCCCCAAAAATTAAACAAAAAATCTCAAAAAAAATCCCCAAAATTGCCCAAAACCCAAAAAAATTCCCCCAAAAATCCACCAAGAGCCCCAAAAATCCACAAATAATATCCCAAAAATCCCCCAAATTGCTGCAGAAACCCCAAAAATTCCCTCAAAAGCCTCAGAAATCCCCAAAATTCCAAAAACATCTCAAAAAAAAATCCCCCAAAATCACCCAAACCCCCAAAAAATCCCTAAAAAACCCCAAAAATCCTTCAAGATCATAAAAAACCCACAAATAATATCCCAAAAACCCAAAAATTGCTGCAGAAACCCCAAAAATTCCCCCAAAACACCCAAAATCCTAAAGAAATCCCCCAAAATTCTCCGAAAATCTCCAAAAAAAATCCCAAAAAATCGCCCAAAACCCCAAAAATTCCCTCCGAAAATCCCTCGAGCCCCAAAAATTCACAAATAATATCCAAAAAACCCCAAAAATTGCCACAGAAACCCGAAAAATCCACCCAAAATCCAAAAAAATTCCCCCAAAATTCCCTAAAAATCCCCCAAAATTCCCAAAAAATCACAAAAAAAGCCCCAAAAATCAACAAAACCCCAAAAAATCCCCAAAAAAAATCCCCAAACTCCTTCAAGAGCCCCAAAAAATCCCCCAAAATAACCCAAAAATCCCAAAAAACCTCCCAAAAACACTAAAAATTCCCCCAAAATCCCCAAAAATTCAAAAAAAATCTCAAAAAGAATCCCCAAAAATCGCCCAAAACCCCCAAAAAAATCCCAAAAATCCACAAATAATCCCCCAAAACCCCCAAATTCCCTCAAACCCCCAAATAACCCCAAAAATCCCCAAAAAATCCCTCAGGACCCCCAAAATCTCTCCAAAATCCCCCAAAATAACCCCAAAATCGCCCAAAACCCAGAAAAATTCCCCAAAAAATCCCGAAAATCCAACAAGAACTCCAAACCCCACAAATAAAATCCCAAAATCCCCAAACGTTGCCCAAAAATTCCCCCGAAACGCCCAAAAATCCCCAAAAAATCCTTCAAGGAATCCCCAAAAATCCACAAATAACATCCCAAAATGCCCCAAAATTCCTCTAAAAACCCCCAAAATTCCCCCAAAACCTCCAAAAAATCTCCAAAAATCCCCACAAAATCCCCCAAAAGTCCCAAAAAATCGCCAAAAAATCCCCAAAAATCGCCCAAAACCCCCCAAAAAATCCCCAAAAAACCCCAAAAATCCTTCAAGAGCCCCAAAAGTCCACAAATAATCCCCAAATGCCCCAAAATTCCCACAGAAACCCCAAAATTCCGCCAAAAAATCTGCAAAAATCCCAAAAAAATCCCCCAAAATTCCCAAAAAATCTCCAAAAAAATCCCTAAGATTCGCCCAAAACCCAAAAAAATCCCTCAAAAATCCCAAAAATCCTTCCAAAGCCCCAAAAATCTCCCATAAATCCCCCAAAATCCCCCAAAATAACCCAAAAATCTCCAAAAATCCCCAAAAAATCCCCCAAAATTCCCAAAAAATCCCAAAAAAATCCCCAAAAATCGCCCAAAACCCCCAAAAAATCCCCAAAAATCCCCAAAAATCCTTCAAGAGCCCCAAAAATCCACAAATAACATCCCAAATGCCCCAAAATTCCCCCAGAAACCCCCAAAAAATCTCCAAAAATCCCCAAAAAATCCACCAAAAGTCAAAAAAAATCTCAAAAAACATCGGCAAAAATCGACAAAACCCAAAAAAATCCCCAAAAAATCCCAAAAATCCTTCCAAAGCCCCAAAAATAACCCAAAAAATCCCAAAAATCCCCCAAAATTCCCAAAAAATCCTTCAAGGACCCCAAAAATCCACCAATAACACCCCAAAATTCCTCCAGAAACCCCCAAATTTCCCCCAAAACCGCCAAAAAATCTCCAAAAATCCCCAAAAAATCCCCCAAAATTCCCAAAAAATCCCAAAAAAATCCCCAAAAATCGCCCAAAACCCCCAAAAAATCCCCAAAAAATCCCAAAAATCCTTCAAGAGCCCCAAAAATCCACAAATAACATCCCCAAATGCCCCAAAATTCCCACAGAATCCCCAAATTTCCCCCAAAACTGCCCAAAAATCTGCAAAAATCCCCAAAAAATCCCCCGAAAGTCCCAAAAAATCTCAAAAAACTTCGGCAAAAATCGACAAAACCCCAAAAAATCCCCAAAAAATCCCAAAAATCCTTCCAAAGCTCCAAAAATCTCCCCAAAAATCCCAAAATGCCCCAAAATCCCCACGGAAAATCCCCAAAAATCCCCAGAAATCCCAAAAAAATCCCCAAAAAATCCCCCAAATTTCCAAAAAAAATCTCCAAAAAAATCCCCAAAAATCGCCCAAAACCCAAAAAATCCCAAAAATCCTTCAAGAGCCCCAAAAATCCACAAATAACACCCAAAATCCCCACGGAAACCCCAAAAATTCGCCCAAAACAAAACAAAAATCCAAAAAAATCCCCCAAAATTCCCCAAAAATCTCAAAAATCATCCCCAAAAATCACCCAAAAGTCCCAAAAAATCTCCAAAAAAATCCCCAAGAATCGCCCAAAACCCAAAAAAATCCCCAAAAAACCCCAAAAATCCTTCAAGAGCCCCAAAAATCCCCCAAAAAATCCCAAAATCCCCCAAAATAACCCAAAAATCCCCCAAAAAATCCCAAAAACGCCAAAAATCCCCCAAAAAATCCCAAGAACCCCAAAAATGCCCCAAAATTCCAAAAAATCCCTCAAGGACCCCAAAAATCCACAAATAACATCCCAAACCCCCCAAACTCTAAAAACCCCAAATTTCCCCAAAATTCCAAAATCTCCAAAAATCCCAAAAATCCCCAAAATTCCAAAAAATCTCAAAAATCCCCAAAATCGCCAAAACCCCCAAAATCCCAAAAATCCCAAAATCCTTCAAAGCCCCAAAATCTCATAAACCCCAAAATCCCCAAAATCCCAAAATCCCCAAAAATCCCAAAAAAACCCCAAAATCCCACAAATCCCAAAAATCCAAATCGAAATCCCCAAAAATTCCAGAAAAATTCAAACTAAAAATCGCCAAAATCCCCAAAAAATTCCCCCAAAATCCCACAAATCCAACTCCAAATCCCAAAATCCCCAAAATCCCCCAAAAATCCAAATAGAAAATCCCCAAATCCCAAAAATCCAAACCGAAATCCCAAAAATCCCAAACATTCAAACCCCAAATCCCCCAAAATCCCAAAAAATCCAAAAAATCCCCAAAATCCCAAAAAATCCCCCAAAATCCCACAAATTCAACATTCAAATCCCAAAAATCCCAAAAAATCCAACATTAAACCCCAAAAATCCCCAAAAAACTAAACCCCAAATCCAACAAAAATTCCCCCAAAATCCCCAAATCCCGAAAATCCAAACCAAATCTCAAACATTTCAAAATCCCACAAAATTCCCCAAAATCCCAAAAATTCCAAAATTTCCCCAAAATCCCAAAAATTAACCCAAAATCCCAAAATCCCCTAAAATTCCCAAATCCCCAAAAATCCCAAAAAAATTCCCCAAAATCCCAAAAATCCTTCAAGGACCCCAAAATCCACAAATAACATCCCAAACCCCAAAATCCTCTAAACCCCCAAATTTCCCCAAACCGCCAAAAAATCTGCAAAAATCCCCAAAAAATCCCCCAGAAGTCCCAAAAAAATCTCAAAAAACATCAGCAAAAATCGACAAAACCCAAAAAAATCCCCAAAAAATCCCAAAAATCCTTCAAGAGCCCCAAAAATCTCCCATAAATCCCCAAAAATCCCCCAAAATTCCCAAAAATCCCCCAAAATTCCCAAAAAAATCCTTCAAGGAATCCCCAAAAATCCACAAAAAACAACCCAAAATCCCTCTAAAAACCCCCAAATTTCCCCCAAAACCGCCAAAAAATCTCCAAAAATCCCCAAAAAATCCCCCAAAATTCCCAAAAAATCTCCAAAAAAATCCCCAAAAATCACCCAAAACCCAAAAATATTCCCCAAAAAATCCCAAAAATCCTTCAAGAGCCCCAAAAGTCCACAAATAACATCCCAAAATGCCCCAAAATCCCCACGGAAAATCCCCAAAAATCCCAGAAATCCCAAAAAAATCCCCAAAAAATCCCCCAAAATTCCCAAAAAAAATCACCAAAAAAATCCCCAAGATTCGCCCAAAACCCAAAAAATCCCAAAAATCCTTCAAGAGCCCCAAAAATCCCCAAATAACACCCAAAATCCCCACGGAAACCCCAAAAATTCCCCCAAAACAAAACAAAAATCCCCAAAAAAATCCCCCAAAATTCCCCAAAAATCTCAAAAATCATCCCCAAAAATCACCCAAAAGTCCCAAAAAATCTCCAAAAAAATCCCAAAAATCCTTCCAAAGCCCCAAAAATCTCCCATAAAACCCCCAAAATCCCCCAAAATAACCCAAAATCCCCCCAAAAAAATCCCAAAAAAATGCCCCAAAAATCCCCCAAAATTCCCAAAATTCCTTCAGAATCCTAAAATCCACAAAAACATCCCAAACCCCCAAAATTGCTGCAAAACCCCAAAATTTCAAAATCCCCAAACCCCCAAAATACCCCAAAATTCCCAAAAATACCCCAAAATACCAAAATACCCCAAAACCCAAAAATTTCCAAAATCCCCAAAAAATCCCCAAAAATCCCAAAATCCCAAAAAACCCCAAAATCCCCAAAATCCTCCCAAAATCCCAAAAACCCCAAAATCTCCGAACCCCGAAAAGATCCCAAAACCCCAAAATTAAAAAAAAAAAATCCCAAAACCCCAAAACCCCAAAATCCCCAAAACCCCCAAAACCCCACAAACCCCAATAAAAACCCCAAAATCCCAAAAACCCTAATAAAACCCCAAAAAACCCCAAAACCCCCTAAATCCCCAAAAACCCCAAATCCAAAAAACCCAAAACCCCAAAAACCCCAGAAACCCAAAAAGCCCAAAAACCCAAAATCCCAAAAACCCCAAAAACCCCAAAAACCCTAAATCCCCAAAAACCCCAAACCCCTAAATCCCTGAAAACCCCAAACCCCAAAAAACCCCAAAATCCCCAAAAACCCAAAATCCCCCAAAACCCCAAAATCCCCAAAACCCCAAAATTCCCAAAACCCCAAAACCCCAAAACCCCAAATTCCCCAAAACCCAAAAACCCCAAAACCCCAAAAAAAACCCCCAAAATTCCCCAAAACCCCAAAATTCCCCAAACCCCAAAACCCCAAAAAACCCCAAAATCCCCAAAAACCCCAAAATTCCCCCAAAACCCCAAAACCCCAAAACCCCAAAACAAAACCCCAAAATTCCCAAAACCCCAAAACCCCAAAACCCCTAATCCCCAAAACCCCCCAAAACCCCCAAATCCCTCCCCAAAACCCCAAAACCCCAAAACCCCCAAAACCCCCAAAAACCCCAAAATTCCCAAAAACCCCAAAACAACCCCAAAAACCCCAAAATCCCCAAAACCCCAAAATTCCCAAAAACCCCAAAATTTCAAAAATCCCCAAAACCCCAAAATCCCCCAAAAACCCAAAAATTCCCACCCCAAAACCCAAAACCCCAAAAACCCCAAAACCCCAAAATTTAAAACCCCCCAAAATCCCCAAAACCCAAAAAAAACCCCAAAACCCCAAAACCCCAAAAAAAAACCCCAAAATTCCCAAAAACCCCAAAATCCCACTAAAAACCCCAAAATTCCTCAAAATCCCACTCCAAAATCCTTGTACCCCCAAAAATCCAAAACCCCAAATTCCCAAAACCCCAAAATTCCCAAACCCCAAAACCCCAAAATTCCCCAAAAGCCCCAAAATCCCCAAAAAAACCCCAAAATTCCCCCAAAAAACCCCAAAATTCCCCCAAAAAACCCCAAAAATTCCTCTCCCCTCCCCCCCCGAGTTATTTTTGGGATCAAAAAAATCCCAAAAAGTTCCAAACATTCCGGATGCTGCCGCGGGAAGGGGGGAGGGGCGTGGGAACGGAAGTGGGGGAGGGGCGGGGCTGCCCATCCCCCACCCCAACCCGGGGTTTTGGGGATTTTGGGGATTTTTGGGGATTTTGGGGGATTTTTGGGGAGATTTTTGGGGGATTTTTGGGGAGATTTTGGGGATTATTTGGGATTTTTTAGGGATTTTTTGGGGATTTTTGGGGTTTTTTTGGGGATTTTTGGGGATTTTTGTGGATTTTGGGGGATTTTTGGGGGTTTTTTGGGGTTTTTTTTGGTATTTTTTGGGATTTTTGGGGATTTTGCGGATTTTTTGGGGATTTTTTTGGATTTTTTGGGATTTTTTTTGCATTTTTTGGGGATTTTTTTGGGGAGTTTGGGGATATTTTTGGGGATATTTTGGGGATTTCTTGGGATTTTTTGGGGATTTTTTGGGGATTTTTTGGGGATTTTTTGGGTTATTTTTGGGTTATTTTTGGGATATTATTTGGGGATTTTTGGGGATTTTGGGGGGATTTTTTGGGTTTTTAGGTTTTTTGGTATTTTTTGGGATTTTGGGGGTTTTTGGGGATTTTGTGATTTTGGGGATTTTTTGGGGATTTTGGGGATTTTGGGAATTGGTTTTTAGATTTTGGGGTAATTTTCGCATTTTGGGGATTTTAGATTTTTTTTTTTTATTTTTGGGATTTTTGTGGATTTTGGGGATTTTTGTTTTTTGGGGTTTTTTGGGGATTTTGGGATTTTGGGATTTTTTGGATTTTTGGGGATTTTTGGGTTATTTTTCGGGGGATTTTTGGGGATTTTGGGGATTTTTGGGGAGATTTTTTGGGGAGTTTGGGTTATTTTTGGGATATTATTTGTGGATTTTGGGGGATTTTTTTTGGGATTTTTGGGGATTTTTTTGGGATTTTTGGGTTATTTTTGGGGTATTTGGGGAATTTGGGGGATGTTTTGGGGATTTTTTTTTATTTTTATGGGATTTCTTGGGGATTTTTGGGGATTTTTGGGGATTTTTGGGGGATTTTTTCGGATTTTTTGGGGAGTTTTGGGGATTTTTTTGGATTTTGGGGATTTTTTAGGGTTTTTGGGGGATTTTTGGAGATTTTTTGGATTTTGGGGATTTTTGAGGATTTTTTTTTATTTTGGGGATTTTTTTTTGATTTTGGGAATTGTTTTGGGATTTTGGGGGATTTTTTGAGGATTTTTGGGGATTTTTTTTATTATTTTTGGGGATTTTTTTGGGATTTTTGGGGATTTTTTGTGGGATTTTTGGGATATTTGTGGATTTTGGGGGATTTTTGGGGAATTTTTTGGGATTTTTTTTCGGGATTGTTTTAGGCATGGGATTTTGGGATTTTTTGGGGATTTGGGGATTTTTTGGGATTTTTTGGGGATTTTTTTGGGATTTGGTGTCCCCCGGGATTTTTGGGATTTTTTGGGGGATTTGGGGTTTTTGGGGGATTTTGTTGGGATTTGGATTTTTTGGGATTTTTTTGGGATTTTCTCATGAAGGTGGATTCTGGATTTTGGGGTTTTTTGGGATTTTTTGGGGGATTTTTGGGTTACTTTGGGGTCTTTTTGGGATTTTTGGGATTTTGGGGGATTTTTTGGGGATTTTGGGGCGATTTTTTTGGGAATTTTTGGGGATTTTGGGAGGATTTTTGTGGATTTTGATTTGGGGATTTTGGGGATTTTTTTTGGATTTTGGGAGATTTGGATCTATTTTGGGGGGATTTTGGGGATTTTTGGGGGATTATTTGGGAAATTTTTGGGGTTTTTTGGGAGATATTTTTGGAGTTTTTTTGGGATATTTTGGGATATTTTGGGGATTTTTTTTTATTTTGAGATTTTTCGGGATTTTGGGGTTTTTTGGGGATTTTTTTTTTATTTTGGGGATTTTTTTTTTATTTTTGGGGGATTTGGGGGATTTTTTGGGGGATATTTTGGGGATTTTGGGGAGATTTTTTTTGGATTTGGGGATTTTTTGGATTTTTTGGGGATTTTTTTGGGATTTTGGGGATTTTTTTGGGATTTTTTCGGGATTGTTTTAGGGCGATTTTTGGGGCATTTTTGGAAGGATTTTTTTTGGGGATTTTTGGGTTATTTTGGGGTCTTTTTGGGGGATTTGGGGAGGATTTTTTGGGGTATTTTTGGGTTATTTTGGGGGTCCTGAGTGAGTTTTGGGGAATTTTTGGGGTTTTTAGTGGGATTTTGGGGGTTTTGGGGGATTTTTGTAGATATTTTTGTGGCTCGAAGGATTTTTGGGAAATATTTTTTTGGTGTTGTTTTCGGGCGATTTTGGGGTATTTTTTGGGAATTTCGGGGTTTTGGGGGGAATTTTTGGGGTGTTTTGGGGTAATTTTGAGGATTTTTTTGGGATTTCGGGTGGAATTTTTGGGGCAATTTTTACAGGTTTTGGGGGATTTTTTTGGGGTTTTTTTGGCGAATTTTTGGGGGGTTTTGGGTTATTATTGGGGATTTTCGGGGTTTTTTTTATTTTGGGAGGATTTGGCAGGAATTTTGGGTTTTTTTGTGGGATTTTGGGGGAATTCTTGGAGGATCCTAAGCATTTTTGGGGGGAGTTGTTTTGGGGAATTTTTCGCATTTTCGCAGTTTTGGGGGTTTTGGGGAATTTTTTGGGTTTTTTTTTTTGCAATTTTTGGGGAGTCCTGGAGGATTTTTGGGATGTTTTGGTGTGTATTTTGGGGTTTTTGGGAGGAATTCTGATGGGTTTTGGGGTATTTTGGGGGTTTTGGGAGAATTTTTGGGACTTTTGTGGTAATTTTGGGATTTTGGGGGAATTTTTGGGGGATTTGGGGAAATTTTGGGGAATTTTTTTTGTTTTTGGGGAAAATTTTGGGGGATTTTGGGGTTCCTGGCATAAAACCCGAAAAATGGGGAAAAACCCCAAAAAATCGGGAAATTCCATAAATGAAGAAACTCCAAAAAATGGAAAAACCCAAAAAAGGGGAAATTCCAAAATTGGGATTATTAAAAAAAAAGGGAAAAAAAAACCCCAAAAATCAGGAAATCCCAAAAAATGGGAAACTCCAAAAAAAGGGAAAAACCCCAAAAATTGAGAAAATCCCAAAAAATCAAGAAACCCCAAAAATGGGGAAAACCCGAGAAATTGGGATCAACCCAAAAAAAAGGGGGAAAAACCCAAAAAAGGGAAAAAAACCAAAAAAAGGGGAAAAAAAAAAACCAAAAAGGGGAAAAAAAAACCAAAAAGGGGAAACCCCAAAACTGGAATTCCAAAAAAAGGGAAATCCCCAAAAAATGGGAAATTCAAAAAATTAAAAAGTCCTAAAAAGAAAACTCCCGAAAGTGGGAAATCCTAAAATTGGGAAATTCCAAAAATTGGGAAATCCCAAAATCTGGGAAACACCAAAATTGGGAAAACCCTAAAAATTTTGGAAACCTTAAAATAGGAAAATCCTAAAATTGGGAAAACCTAAAACTGGGAAACCCCAAAAAAGGAAAAACCCCAAATTGGGAAACTCCAAAATTAGGAAATCCTAAAATTGGGAAAACCCAAAAATGGGATAATCCAAGAAATGGGAAATCCCAAATAAAGGGAAATTCAAAATTTGGAAATCCCAAAATTGGGAAATCCCAAAAATGGGGAAAATCCCAAAATTGGGATTTAAAAAAAAAAGAAATTCCTAAAAAAAGGGAAAACCCAAAAACCAGGAAACACCAAAACTGGGAAACCCTAAAATTTGGATAATCCAAAAAATGGGAAACTCAAAAAATAGGGAAACTTTGAAATTGGGAAACCCCAAAATTGGGAAATCCCAAAATTGGGATAATCCAAAAAAGGGAAAACCCAAAAAATGGGAAATCCTAACATTGGGAAACTCCAAAATCTGGAAAACCCAAAAAAAGGAAAACCCCAAATTGGGAAACTCTAAAATTAGGAAATCCTAAAATTGGGAAAACCCAAAAATGGGAAATCCCAAATAAAGGGAAATTCAAAATTTGGAAATCCCAAAATTTGGAAATCCCAAAATTGGGAAATCCCAAAATTGGGAAAACCCAAAAATGGGGAAAACCTTGAATTGGGAATCCCCAAAAATGGGGAAAACCCCAAAATTGGGATCTCCAAAAAAAGGAAATCCCTAAAAAAGGGAAAACCCAAAAATCAGGAAACCCTAAAATTGGGAAATCCTAAAATTTGGATAATCCAAAAAATGGGAAACTCAAAAAATAGGGAAACCTTGAAATTGGGAAACCCCAAAATTGGGAAATCCCAAAATCTGGGAAACACCAAAACTGGGAAAACCCTAAAAAATTTGGAAACCTTAAGATAGGAAAATCCTAAAATTGGGAAATCCTAAAACTGGGAAACTCCAAAATCTGGAAAACCCAAAAAAAGGGAAAAACCCCAAATTTTGGAAACTCCAAAATTAGGAAATCCTAAAATTGGGAAAACCCAAAAATGGGAAATCTCAAATAAAGGGAAATTCAAAATTTGGAAATCCCAAAATTTGGAAATCCCAAAAATGGGGAAAATCCCAAAATTGGGATTTCAAAAAAAAAAGAAATTCCTAAAAAAAAGGAAAACCCAAAAATCAGGAAACCCTAAAATTGGGAAATCCCAAAATCTGGGAAACACCAAAACTGGGAAAACCCTAAAAAATTTGGAAACCTTAAAATAGGAAAATCCTAAAAGTGGAAAATCCTAAAACTGGGAAAACCTGAAATTGGGAAAACCTAAAACTGGGAAACTCCTAAAACTGAGAAACCCAAAAAAAGGGAAAACCCCAAATTTTGGAAACTCCATAATTAGGAAATCCTAAAATTGGGAAAACCCAAAAATGGGAAATCCCAAATAAAGGGAAATTCAAAATTTGGAAATCCCAAAATTGGGAAATCCCAAAATTGGAAAACTCCAAAAATGGGGAAAACCCTGAATTGGGAATCCTCAAAAATTGGGAAAATCCCAAAATTGGGATCTCCAAAAAAAGGAAATTCCTAAAAAAGGGAAAACCCAAAAATCAGGAAACCCTAAAATTGGGAAATCCTAAAATTTGGATAATCCAAAAAATGGGAAACTCAAAAAATAGGGAAACCTTGAAATTGGGAAACCCCAAAATTGGGAAATCCCAAAATCTGGGAAACACCAAAACTGGGAAAACCCTAAAAAATTTGGAAACCTTAAGATAGGAAAATCCTAAAATTGGGAAATCCTAAAACTGGGAAACTCCAAAATCTGGAAAACCCAAAAAAAGGGAAAAACCCCAAATTTTGGAAACTCCAAAATTAGGAAATCCTAAAATTGGGAAAACCCAAAAATGGGATAATCCAAGAAATGGGAAATCCCAAATAAAGGGAAAACCAAAATTTGGAAATCCCAAAATTGGGAAATCCCAAAAATGGGGAAAATCCCAAAATTGGGATTTCAAAAAAAAAAGAAATTCCTAAAAAAAAGGAAAACCCAAAAACCAGGAAACCCTAAAATTGGGAAACCCTAAAATTGGGAAATTCCAAAAAATGGGAAACCCAAAAAATTTGGAAACCTCGAAATTGGGAAACCCTAAAATTGGGAAATCCCAAAATTGGGATAATCCAAAACTGGGAAAACCCAAAAAATGGGAAATCCTAACATTGGGAAACTCCAAAATCTGGAAAACCCAAAAAAAAGAAAACCCCAAATTTTGGAAACTCCAAAATTAGGAAATCCTAAAATTGGGAAATCCCCAAAAATGGGAAATCCCATATAAAGGGAAATTCAAAATTTGGAAATCCTAAAATTGGGAAATCCCAAAATTGGGAAAACTCCAAAAATGGGGAAAACCCCAAATTGGGAATCCTCAAAAATTGGGAAAATCCCAAAATTGGGATCTCCAAAAAAAGGAAATTCCTAAAATTGGGAAAACCCAAAAACCAGGAAACCCTAAAATTGGGAAATCCTAAAATTGGGAAACCCCAAAAAAAGGGAAAATCCCAAAACTGGGAAACCTAAAATTGGGAAATCCCAACAATGGAAACCCCAAAATTGCTCCGAAATCCCCCAAATTTCACTCCAAACATCCCAAATTTTGCCCAAAATCCCAAAAATTCTCGTTTGCCTTTTCCCAAAGTCCCAAAAATCCAAACTTTTGGGAATTCAAACCCCAAAATCCCTCGAATTTCCCCCAAAATTGCTCCTAAATCCCCTGAAAATTAAAAAAAAATATCCCAAAATCCCCGAATTTCTCCCAAAAATCCCCGAAATTTTCCCCCAAAAATCCCAAAAAATTTCCCGAAAATCCTCGAATTTCCCCCAAAAATCCCCAAATTTTCCCCCAAAATCCGAAAATTCAAAATTTCCCCCGAAAATCCACAAAATTTCCCCCCAAAAATCCCCAAAATTTCCCCAAAAAATCCACAAAATTTCCCCCAAAAAATCCCCAAATTTTCCCCCAAAATCTCTGAATTTCCAAAAAAATCCCGAAAAATTTCCCCCCAAAACCCCGAAATTTTCCCCAAAATCCCCGAATTTTCCCTAAAATTCCCAAAATTTTCCCCGAAATTCCCAAAACTTCTCCTTCCCCCCTTTCCCACGATCCCAAAAATCCAAGATTTTGGGAATCCACACCCCAAAAATCCCCAAAATTTCCCCCAAAATCCCCCAAAACAGCTCCGAAACCCCAAAAATTCCCCAATTTTCCCCGAAATTCCCGAAAAACTTTTCCAAACTCCCCAAAAAATCCGGATTTTGGCAATTCCGCACCCCGGAATCCCTCAAATTTCCCCCAAAATCGCCCCAAAATAACCCAAAATTCAAAAAAAATCCCAAAATTCCCCGAAAATTAAAAAAAAAATCCGAAAATCCCAAAATTTCCCCCGAAAATCTCTGAATTTTACCCCAAAAATCCCCAAAATTTCCCCGAAAAGCCCCAAATTTCCCCCAAAATCCCAAAATTTCACCCCCAATATCTCCGAATTTTCCCCCAAATCCCTGAATTTTCCCAAAAAAATCCCCGAATTTCCCCGGAAATTCCCAAAAAATCCCAAAACTTCTCCTCCGCTCTTCCCCAAACTCCCAAAAAATGGCAGATTTTGGGAATTCACACCCCGAAATCCCAAAAATTTCCCCTTAAATCTCCAAAAATCCCCAAAATTCCCTCCTAAACCCCTCAAAAATCCCCCCAAATCCCCCAAAATCCCCAAATTTCACCCCAAAAATCCCCGAAATTTCCCCTAAAATCTGCGAAAATCCCCAAATTTTTCCCAAAACTCCCCAAAAAATCCCAAAACTTCTCCTCCGCTCTTCCCCAAACTCCCAAAAAATCGCAGATTTTGGGAATTCACACCACGAAATCCCAAAAATTTCCCCCAAAATCCCGAAAAATCCCCGAAAGTCCCCGAATTTCCCCGAAAATCCATGAATTTTACCCCAAATATTCCCAAAATTTCCCCCAAAATCCCCAAATTTCCCCCCAAAATCCCTTAAATTTCCCCCAAAATCTCCGAATTTTCCCCCAAATCCCTGAATTTTCCCAAAAATATCCCCGAATTATCCCGGAAATTCCCAAAAAATCCCAAAACTTCTCCTCCACTCTTCCCCAAACTCCCAAAAAATGGCAGATTTTGGGAATCCAAACCTCCAAAATCCCTCAAATTTCCCCTTAAATCCCCAAAATCCCCCAAAATTCCCTCCTAAACCCCTCAAAAATCCCCCAAAATCCCCCAAAATCCCCAAATTTCACCCCAAAAATCCCCGAAATTTCCCCTAAAATCTGCGAAAATCCCCAAATTTTTCCCAAAACTCCCAAAAAAATCCCAAAACTTCTCCTCCGCTCTTCCCCAAACTCCCAAAAAATCGCAGATTTTGGGAATCCAAACCCCAAAATCCCCAAAATTCCCTCCTAAACCCCTCAAAAAAACCCCAAAAATCCCCGAAAATCCCGGAATTTTCCCGAAATCCCCCAAAAATTCCCCAATTTTGACTCACCGGGCGCGGTCGCTCCCAGGGCGGCGGCGAGCGGCAGAGAGGGAGGAGAGAAAATCCCCCAAAAAATCGGGAAAAAACCCAAAAAACTCGGGAAAATCCCCCAAAAAATCGGGAAAAACCCCAAAAAACTCGGGAAAATCCCCCAAAAATTGGGGAAAATCCCAAAATCCGGGGGGGTTGGGGGCTGAACCCCCCCCATGAGGAGGAGGAGGAGGAGGAGGAGGAAGAAAGGCAAAAAAAAAAGGAGAAAATAAGGGAAAATCAAAAGGAAAAAACGGGAAAAAATGGGGAAAAATGGGAAAAAATGGGGAAAAATGGGGAAAAAATGGGATAACGGAGAGGAGGAGGAGGAGGAGGAGGAGGATGAAGGCTCCGGGAATGAGGAAGAGGAGGGAAAATTCGGGAGTGACGAGGAGGAAGAAAGGCAAAAAAAAAAAGGAGAAAAAAAGGGAAAATCAAAGGGAAAAAACGGGAAAAAATGGGAAAAAATGGGGAAAAAATGGGGAAAAATGGGATAACGGAGAGGAGGAGGAGGAGGAGGAGGAGGATGAAGGCTCCGGGATGACGGGAGGAGGAAAATCCCGGGAGGAGGAGGAGGAGGAGGAGGAGAGAAAGTTTTTTGGGAATGACGAAGAGGAGGAGGAGAAGGAGGAGGAGGGAAAGTTTTTCCTGGGAGAGCCGAGGAGGAGGAAGAGGATGGGATGAAGGCTCCGGGATAACCGAGAGGAGGAGGAGGAGGAGGAGGAGGATGGGATGAAGGCTCCGGGATAACCGAGAGGAGGAGGAGGAGGAGGAGGAGGATGGGATGAAGGCTCCGGGATAACCGAGAGGAGGAGGAGGAGGAGGAGGAGGATGGGATGAAGGCTCCGGGATAACCGAGAGGAGGAGGAGGAGGAGGAGGAGGATGGGATGAAGGCTCCGGGATAACCGAGAGGAGGAGGAGGAGGAGGAGGAGGATGGGATGAAGGCTCCGGGATAACCGAGAGGAGGAGGAGGAGGGAAAGTTTTCCCAGGGATAGCAGAGGAGGAGGAGGATGAGGCTGAAGGCTCCGGAATGACGATGGAGGAAAAGATTTTCCCGGGATGACGAAGAGGAGGAGGAGGAGGAGGAGGGGATGAAGGCTCGGGGAATGAGGAGGAGGAGGAGGAGGAGGAAGATCCCGGATAAGGAGAGAAAGTTTTTCCCGGGATGAGGAGGAGGAGGATCGCGGGGAGGTGATGAAGGCTCGGGGAATGAGGAAGAGGAGGAGGAGGGAAATCCCGGGAGGAGGAGGAGGAGGAGGAGGATGGGATGAAGGCTCAGGAATGACGGAGGAGGAAAAGATTTTCCCAGGATGACGAGGAGGAGGAGGAGGAAGATCCCGGATAACGGGAAGGAGGAGGAGGGAAAGTTTTCCCGGGATGACGAGGAGGAGGATGGCGGGGAGGGGATGAAGGCTCGGGGATGATGAAGAGGAGGAGGAGGAAGATCCTGGGAGGAGGAGGAGGAGGAGGAAGATCCCGGATAACGGAGAGAAAGTTTTTCCCGGGATGAGGAGGAGGAGGATCGCGGGGAGGTGATGAAGGCTCGGGGAATGAGGAAGAGGAGGATGAGGAAGATCCTGGGTATGACGAGGAGGAGGAGGATGAGGCTGAAGGCTCCGGGAATGACGGAGAGGAGGAAAAGTTTTTCGGGAATGACGAGGAGGAGGAGGAGGAGGAGGAGGAGGAGGAAGATCCCGGATAACGGAGAGGAGGAGCAGAGAAGGTTTTTCTCGGGATGAGGAGGAGGAGGAGGTGATGAAGGCTCGGGGAATGAGGAAGAGGAGGAGGAGGGAAATCCCGGGAGGAGGAGGAGGATGGGATGAAGGCTCGGGGATGATGAGGAGGAGGAAGATCCTGGGAATGACGAGGAGGAGGAGGAGGAAGAGGAGGGAAAGTTTTTCCTGGGAGGAGGAGGAGGAGGTGATGAAGGCTCCGGGAATGAGGAAGAGGAGGAGGAGGAGGAGGTGATGAAGGCTCGGGGAATGAGGAAGAGGAGGAGGAGGAGGAAGATCCCGGGAGGAGGAGGAGGAGGATGAGGCTGAAGGCTCAGGAATGACGGAGGAGGAAAAGATTTTACCAGGATGACGAAGAGGAGGAAGAGGAGGGAAAGTTGGGAAAGTTTTTCTCGGGATGAGGAGGAGGAGGAGGAGGAGGATGGCGGGGATGGGATGAAGGCTCCCGGATAGCGGGGACGAGGAGGAGGAGGAGGAGGAGGAGGATGAAGGCTCCGGAATGACGGAGAGGAGGAAAAGTTTTTCGGGAATGACGAGGAGGAGGAGGAGGGCGGGGAGGGGATGGGATGAAGGCTCCGGGATAGCGGGGAGGAGGAGGAGGTGATGAAGGCTCCGGGAATGAGGAAGAGGAGGAGGAGGAGGGAAATCCCGGCAGGAGGAGGAGGAGGATGGGATGAAGGCTCTGCGATAACGGAGAGGAGGAGAGAAAGTTTTTCCTGAGATGACGAAGAGGAGGAAGAGGAGGGAAAGTTGGGAAAGTTTTCCTCGGGATGGAGGAGGAGGAGGATGGGGAGGGGATGAAGGCTCCGGGATAGCGGGGAGGAGGAGGAGGAGGAGGATGAGGCTGAAGGCTCAGGAATGACGGTGGAGGAAAAGATTTTCCCAGGATGACGAAGAGGAGGAGGAGGAGGAGGAGGAGGAGGAGGAGGAGGAGGAGGAAGATCCCGGATAACGGGAAGGAGGAGCAGAGAAGGTTTTTCTCGGGATGAGGAGGAGGAGGAGGGGATGAAGGCTCCGGGAATGAGGAAGAGGAGGAGGAGGAGGGAAATCCCGGCAGGAGGAGGAGGAGGAGGATGGGATGAAGGCTCTGCGATAACGGAGAGGAGGAGAGAAAGATTTTCCTGAGATGACGAGGAGGAGGAAGAGGAGGGAAAGTTGGGAAAGTTTTTCTCGGGATGGAGGAGGAGGAGGGGAGGGGATGAAGGCTCCGGGATAACGGAGAGGAGGAGGAGGAGGAGGAAGAGGAGGAGGGGATGAAGGCTCGGGGAATGAGGAAGAGGAGGAGGAGGAGGAGGGGATGAAGGCTCCGGGCTAGGGAGGAGGAGGAGGAGGAGGAGGGGATGAAGGCTCGGGGAATGAGGAGGAGGAGGAGGAGGGGATGAAGGCTCGGGGAATGAGGAAGAGGAGGAGGAGGAGGATGGGATGGGATGAAGGCTCCGGGCTAGGGGGGAGGAGGAGGAGGATGGGATGAAGGCTCAGGGATGAGGAGGAGGAGGAGGAGGGGATGAAGGCTCCGGGAATGAGGAGGAGGAGGAGGATGGGATGAAGGCTCCGGGATAACGGAGAGGAGGAGGAGGAGGAGGAAGAGGAGGAGGGGATGAAGGCTCCGGGAATGAGGAAGAGGAGGAGGACGAAGATTCTGGGATGAAGATGACGAAGAGGAGGAGGAGGAGGATGAGGATGGCTCGGCCTTCATCCCTCCCCCTCCTCCTCCTCCTCCTCCTCCCGGCCAAAAAAAATCCCAAATTCCCCCCAAAAATCCCAAAATTCCCTCCAAAAAAATCCCAAATTCCCCCCAAAAATCCCAAAATTTCCTCCAAAAATCCCCAAAAATTCCCTCCGAAAACCCCTAAAATTTCCCCCCAAAAATCCCAAAATTCGCCCCCAAAAAAACCCAAAATTCCCTCTGAAAATCCCTAAAATTTCCCCTGAAAATCCCTAAAATTTCCGCCCAAAAATCCCCAAATTTCCCCCAAAAATCTCACCCCAAATTCCTCCCAAAACCCCAAATTTCCCCCGAAAAATCCCCAAAAATTCCCTCCAAAAAATCCCTAAATTTCCCCCAAAAATCCGGATTTTTCCCCCAAAATCCCAGTTTCAAAATCCCAAAATTCCTCCAAAAAAGCCCAAAATTGGCCCCAAAATCAAATTTCCCCCAAAATCCCAAGTTTCCCCAAAAATCCTTTACTCACCCCAAAATCCTGAAATTTCCCTGAAAATCCCAAAATTTCCCCCAAAAATTCACCCCAAATTCATCCCAAATCCCCAAATTTCCAAAATCCCCAAAATTCCCTAAAAATTCCCTAACTTTCCCAAAAATCCCCAAAATTCTCTCCAAAAGCCCCAATTTCACCCCAAAATCCCAAATTTTCTCCCCAAACCCCCAAATTTCCCCCGAAATCCAAAATTCCCCCCAAAATCCCAAATTTGCCTGAAAAACCCAAAATTTCTGAAATCCCAAATTTGCCCCCAAGAATCCTAAAATTCGCCCAAAATCCCAAAATTCCTCCAAAATCCCTAAATTTCCCCAAAATTCACCCCAAATTTCCTCCCAAAACCCCACCCCGAAAATCCCCAAAATTCCTCCAAAATCCCTAAATTTCAAAATCCGGATTTTTCCCCCAAAATCCTGGAAGTTTCAAAATCCCAAAATTCTCCAAAAAGCCCAAATTGTCCCAAAATCACAAATTTCACCCCAAAATCCCAAGTTTCCCAAAATCCCAAATTTCCCCAAAAAATTCTTAATTTCCAAAATCCCAAAATTTCCCCAAAAATTCACCCCTAATTCCTCCCAAAACCCCAACCCCCAAAATCCCCAAAATTCCCTCAAAATCCCTAAATTTCCTCCCAAAAATCCTAAAAATTCCTCCTGAAATCCCTAAAATTTCCAAAAATCCCAAATTTTCCCCCAAAATCCCTAAAATTTCCCTGAAAATCCCAAAATTTCCCCCAAAATTTCCCTAAACTAAAACCCCAAATTTCCCCCAAAAAATCCCCAAAAATTCCCTCAAAAAATCCCTAAATTTCCTCCCAAAAATCCCAAAATTCTCTCAAAAAGCCCCAAATTTACCCCCAAAATCCCAAATTTTCACCCCAAAATCCCTAAAATTTCCCCTGAAAAATCCCAAAATTTCCCCCCAAAAATTCACCCCAAATTCCTCCCAAATCCCCAAATTTCCCCCAAAAAATTCCAAAATTCAAAAAGCCCCAAATTCACCCAAAATCCCAAATTTTCTCCCAAAACCCCCAAATTTTCCCCCAAAATCCAAATTTCCCCCAAAAAATCCCAAAATTTCCACCCAAAACTCCCCAAATTCCCCCAAAATCAACCCAAAAACCCCAAATTTCCACCCCAAATCCCAAAATTCCCTCAAAAACTCCCCAAAATCCCCAAAAATTCTCCCAAAAACCCCCAAAATGTCCACAAAAAACCCCAAAATTCACCCAAAAATCCCAAATTTCCCCCAAAATCCCAAATTTCCCTACAAAAATCCCCAAATTCTCCCAAAAGCCCCAAATTCCCCCAAAATTTCCCCATAAAAAATCCCAATTTTCACCCCAAAATCCCCCAAACCCCAAATCTCCCAAAAAATCCCCAAAATTTCCCCAAAATTTGCCTCCAAAACCCAAAATTTCCTCCCTAAAACCCCAAATTTTCCACCGAAATCCCCAAATTCCACCAAAACCCCCAAAATTTCCCCTAAAAAATCTCAACTTTTCCCCCAAAATCCCAAAATTCGCCCCGAAAAGCCCAAAATTGGCCCCAAAAGTCCCAAATTTTCTCCCGAAAAGTCCCAAATTTTCCCCCAAAATTCCAAAATTTCCCCCAAAAATCCTAAATTTCCTGATTTATCCCAAATTCCCCAAAATCCCTAATTTCCTCCCAAAACCCCAAATTTCTTACCAAAACCCCAAATCCCAAAATTCCCCCAAAATTCTAAATTTTCCCCCAAATTCCCAAAATTTCACCCCAAAAATCCCAAATTTTCCCCCAAAATCTTCCTCTAAAAACCCCAAATTCCCCAAAATCCCAAATCCCCTCGTTTAAAAGCCCCAAAATTTCCCTCCAAAAAGACCAAAATCCCAATTTTTCCCAAAAAAATCCCAATTTTTCCCAGAAAAATCCCAAATTTCCCCTCAAAAATCCCAAAATTCCCCCAAATTTCCCAAAATTTCCTCCCAAAATCCCCAATTTTCTCCCAGAATTCCCAAATTTCCTCCCAAAATATCCCAAATTTCCCCAAATTCCCAAATTTTCCCCGAAAAATCCCAAAATTCACCCCAAATTCCCAAATTTTCTCCCAAGATTCCCCAATTTCCTCCAAAAATCCCAAAATTTCCTCCCAAAAATCCCCAAATTTCACCCCAAAAATCCCAAAATTTCCTCCAAAACTCCCCAATTTTCCCCCCAAATTCCCAAATTTTCTCCCAAAATTCCCAAACTTTCTCCCAAAAATCCCAATTCTTTCCCCAGAATTCCCAAATTTCCCCCAAAAATTCCCTTTTGCCCCCAAAACCTCCAAATTTCCTCCCAAAATATTCCAAAATTTTCCCCAAAAAGCCCAAAATTCACTCAAAAAAATCCCCAAATTCCCCCAAAATTCCCAAAACCTCAAATTTTTCCCCAAAATTCCCAAATTTCCTCCCAAATTCCCAAGTTTTCCCCCCGAAATTCCCCCAAAATTCACCCAAAATTCCCGAATTCCTCCAAAAAGCCCAAAATTCACCCAAAAATCTCAAATTTTCCCCCAAATTCCTGTTTTCCCCCCAATTTCTCACAAAATCCCAAATTTCCCAGTTCAAAAATCCCAAATTCCCAAAAATCCCCAGAATTTCCCAAATCCCAAATTTCCCAAAAATCCTAAATTTCCTCCCAAAATCCCAAAATTCACCCAAAAAAATCCCAATTTTTCCCACGAAATTCCAAATTTCCTCCCAAAATTCCCAAATTCTCACCAAATCCCCCAAATTTCCCCCCAAAAATCCCAAATTTCCTCCCAAAATCCCAAATTTTCCTCCAAAAATCCGTTTTTCCCCCAAAACCCCAAAATTCACACAAATTTCCCCCAAAATTCCCAAATTTTCTACCAAAAATCCCAATTTTTCCCCCAAAATTTACCCAAATTTCCTCCCAAAATTCACCCCAAAAATCCCAAATTTTTTCCCAAAATTCTAAATTTTCCTCCAAGTTCCCCAAATTTCCCCCAAAAGCCCAAAATTCACCCAAAAGAGTCCAAATTTTCCCCCAAAATTCCCTAATTTCCTCCCAAAATTCCAAGTTTCCCCAAAAAAATCCCAAAATTCCCCCCAAAATCCCAAATTTCCCCAAAAAATCCCAAAATTTACCCAAATTTCCTCCCAAAAATCCCAAATTTTCTCCCAAAATTCTAAATTTTCCTCCCAAAATCCCAAATTCACCCAAAAAATCCCAAATTTTCTCCTAAAAATCCCCAAAATTTCTCCCAAAAATCCCAAATTTCCCCAAAAATCTCAAATTTCCCCCAAAATTCCTAAATTTCCTCTGAAAAATCCCAAAATTTCCTCCCAAAAATCCCCAAAATTCACCCCAAAAATCCCCAATTTTCCTCCAAAAAACCTCCAGAATTTGCTCCCAAAATTCCCAAATTTCCTCCCAAAAAATCTCAAAATTTCCTCCCAAAAAATCCCAAAATTTACCCAAATTTCCTCCCAAAATTCCCAAATTTCCCCCAAAAATCCCAAATTTTGTCCCAAAATTCTACATTTTCCTCCCAAAATCTCAAATTCACCCAAAAAAATCCCAAATTTCCTCCCAAAATTCCCAATTTTCCCACCAAAAATCCCAAATTTTCCACCAAAAATCCCAAATTTTTCCCCAAATTCCTCCCAAAGTCCCCAAATTTTCCCAAAAATCCCCAATTTTCCCCAAAATTCCCAAATTTCCTCCCAAAATTCCTAAATTTTCTACCAAAAATCCCAATTTTTTCCCTAAAATTCCCAAATTTCCTCCCAAAAAATCCCAAAATTATCCCCAAAACCCCAAAATTTACCCAAATTTCCTCCCAAAATTCCCAAATTTCCCCCCAAATTCCTGAATTTCCCCCAAAAATCCCAAATTTTCTCCCAAAATTCTAAATTTTCCTCCCAAAATCTGAAATTCACCCAAAAAATCCCAAATTTCCTCCCAAAAGCCCAAAATTCACCCCAAAAATCCCAAATTTTTCCTCCAAAATCCCCTATTTTCTCCCAAAATTCCCAAATTTCCTCCCAAAAAATCCCAAAATTTCCCCCAAAACCCCAAAATTTACCCAAATTTCCCCCCAAATTCCCAAATTTCCCCCAAAAAATCCCAAATTTTCTCCCAAAATTCTACATTTTCCTCCCAAAATCCCAAATTCACCCCAAAAAGTCCAAATTTTTCCCCCAAAATCCCAATTTTTCCACCAAAAATCCCCAATTTTCCCTCAAAATTCCCAAATTTCCTCCAAAAATCCCCAATTTGCCCCCAAAATTCCCAAATTTTCTACCAAAAATCCCAATTTTTCCCCCAAAATTCCCAAATTTCCTTCCAAAAAAATCCCAAAATTTACCCAAATTTCCTCCCAAATTCCCAAATTTCCCCCAAAAATCCCAAATTTTCTCCCAAAATTCTACATTTTTCTCCCAAAATCCCAAATTCACCCCAAAAAGTCCAAATTTTTCCCCCAAAATTCCAATTTTTCCCCCAAAATTCCCAAATTTTCTACCAAAAATCCCAAATTTTCCCCCAAATTTCCTCCCAAAATTCCCAAATTTCCCCCAAAAATCCCAAATTTTGTCCCAAAATTCTACATTTTCCTCCCAAAATCTGAAATTCACCAAAAAAATCCCAAATTTCCTCCCAAAATTCCCAATTTTCCCACCAAAAATCCCAAATTTTCCACCAAAAATCCCAAATTTTTCCCCAAATTCCTCCCAAAGTCCCCAAATTTTCCCAAAAATCCCCAATTTTCCCCAAAATTCCCAAATTTCCTCCCAAAATTCCTAAATTTTCTACCAAAAATCCCAATTTTTCCCCCAAAATTCCCAAATTTCCTCCCAAAAAATCCCAAAATTTCCCCCAAAAATCCCAAATTTTCTCCCAAAATTCTACATTTTCCTCCCAAAATCCCAAATTCACCCCAAAAAGTCCAAATTTTTCCCCCAAAATCCCAATTTTTCCCCCAAAATTCCCAAGTTTTCCACCAAAAATCCCAAATTTTCCCCCAAATTTCCTCCCAAAATTCCCAAATTTTCCCCCAAAAATCCCAAATTCTCCCAAATTTCCCCAAATTTCCCCAAAAAGGAGCCAAGAGCTGCAAACGTTAATTTTTTATTTCACATTTCTGTTGGCTGGAGGAGGAGAAATCCCAAAATTCCCCAATTTGAATCCTCGAAAGTTTGTTTTTTTGGGAATTTTTTTTGGGATTTTCCAACTTTTTTCATTCCCAACCTCCCCGAAAAAAGTGCAATAAATAAGGAAAAATGGGGAAAAATGGGGAAAAATTGGGAAAAATGGGGAAAAAAAGGGAAAAATTTGGGAAAAAATTGGGAAAAATGGGAAAAAAGTGGGAAAAGGGGGAAAAAATGGGGAAAATGGTGGGAAAAAATGGGAAAAAATGGGGAAAATTGGGAAAAATTGGGAAAAAATGGGAAAAATTGGGAAAAAAATGGGAAAAATTGGGAAAAAATGGGGAAAAAATGGGAAAAAATGGGAAAAATTGGGAAAAAATGGGAAAAAATTGGGAAAAAATGGGAAAAATCGAAGTTTTCCCCCCAATTTGGGAGGAAAGGGACGGAAAATGCCCCAAAAAATCAAAATAAAATAAAATAAAAATTTGGGATTTGGTGGGAAAAGAACCGTTTGGAAAAAATGCCCAAAAAAGGGGAAAAAAAAGGGAAAAAAGGGGAAAAATTGGGAAAAAAGGCAAAAAAAAAAGGGGAAAATGAAGCCAAAAAAAGGCAAAAAAAGGTAAAAAATGGAAGAAAAGGCAAAAAAATGGAAATAAAAAGGCAAAAAAAAGGTGAAAAAAGGCAAAAAAGGCCAAAAAAATGGAAAGAAGAGGCAAAGAAATGGGAAAAAATGTGGAAAAAATGGGAAAAAATGGGAAAAATTAGGAAAAAATGGGAAAAAATGTGGAAAAAATGGGAAAAAATGGGAAAAATTAGGAAAAAATGGGAAAAAATGTGGAAAAAATGAGGAAAAAATGGGAAAAAATGAGGAAAAAAGCAAAATAAGGTGAAAAAAATGGGAAAAAAGGTGAAAAAAATGGAAAGAAAAGAGGGAAAAAGAAGGAAAAAAAGAAAAAAAGGTAAAAAAAAAGGAAAGAGAGAAAAAAATAGAAAAAAATGGGAAAAAATGGAGAAAAAAGGGGAAAATGAGATGAAAAATTGGGAAAAATGGAGAGAAAAAATGGAAAGAAAATGGGAAAAAAGAAGGAAAAAAGGCAAAAAGTTGGGGAAAAATGGGAAAAAATGGGGGAAAAGGAGGGAAAATGGGAAAAAATGGGAAAAAATGGGAAAAAATGGGGAAAAATGGGAAAAAATGGGAAAAAAAGGGAAAAAAATGGGAAAAATGAGGGGAAAATGGCAAAAAATTGAAAAAAAAAGGCAAAAAATTGTGGAAAATGGGAAAAAAGAGGGAAAAAGTTGGGAAAAAATGGGAAAAAAGGAGGAAAAATGGGGAAAAAAGGGAAAAAAACCTGAAAAATGGGAAAAAAATGGAAAAAAGAATGAAAAATGGGAAAAAAATTAAAAAAAAAATGCAAAAAAAGGGAAAAATGGGAAAAGGAAAAAAGTTGGAAATGAAGGGAAAAAGGAAAAAAGGGAAAAATGGGAAAAAATGGGAAAAAATTTGGAAAAAATTTGGAAAAAATAGAAAAGAAAAAATGGAAAAAATGGGGAAAAAGGGAAAAAAGGAAAAAAAGGGAAAAAATGGGAAAAAATGGGAAAAATGGCCAAAAAATTGGAAGAAAAAAGGCAAAAAGTTGGGAAAAAATGGGGAAAAAATAGGAAAAAAGGAGGAAAATGGAAAAAAGGCAAAAAAGGCAAAAAAAGGGGAAAAAATGGGGAAAAAAGAGGCAAAAAGTTGGGAAAAAAATGGGAAAAAAATGGGAAAAAAGGGAAAAAATTGGAAAAAATTTGGAAAAATAGAATGAAAAAAATGGAAAAAAATGGGGAAAAAGAGACAAAAAGTTGGGAAAAAATGGGAAAAATTGGAAAAAAAATGGGAAAAAAGGAGGAAAAATGGGAAAAAATTGGAAAAATTTTGGAAAAAATAAAGAAAAAATGAGGAAAAAAGGCAAAAAAAAAGGAAAAAAAGGGAAAAAATTGGGGAAAAAAGGAAAAAAAGGAAAAATTGGGAAAAAGGCAAAAAAAATTGGGAAAAAAGGAGGAAAAATGGGAAAAAATTGGAAAAATTTTGGAAAAAAATAAAGAAAAAATAAGGCAAAAAGGCAAAAAAAAGGAAAAAAAGGGAAAAAATTGGGAAAAAAAGGAAAAAAAGGAAAAATTGGGAAAAAGAGGCAAAAAAATTGGGAAAAATGGGAAAAAAAGGCAAAAAGTGGGAGAAAATCCCGAAGAATTTTCGGGAATTTTTTTGCCCCAAAAGCAGCAGAATTTGCCCCAAAAACCTTCTGAGGGATTTTTGGGGATTTGAAATCCCAAATTTGAGGTTTTTTTGGGGATTTTTTCCCCCAAATTTTGGGTTTCTTGGAGTCCAACGGAGGCACCTGGTCCTGGAAAAGAGAGAAAAATGGGAATTTTGGGGAATTTTGGGGAATTTTGGGGAATTTTTGGGGATTTTGGGGAATTTCTGGGAATTTTTTGGGAATTTTAAGGGAATTTTGGGGGATTTTTGGGGAATTTTAAGGGAATTTTGGGGATTTTAGGGAATTTTTAGGGGAATTTTTTTGGGATCTGGGGGAATTTTTAGGGGAATTTTGGGGATTTTTGGGAATTTTGGGGAATTATAAGTGAATTTTTGGGGATTTTTTAAAAATTTTAGTGGAATTTTGGGGAATTTTGAGGAATTTTAAGGGATTTTAGGGAATTTTTGGGGGATTTTGGGGAATTTTAAAGGAATTTTGGAGAATTTTAAGAGAATTTTTGGGGATTTTTTTTGAATTTTAAGGGAATTTTGGGGATTTTAGGGAATTTTTAGGGGAATTTTTAGGGGGATTTTGGGGATTTTTGGGGAATTTTTGGGAATTTTAGGGAATTTTTTTTTTAATTTTAATGGAATTTTGGGGAATTTTGAGGAATTTTAAGAGAATTTTTTGGGAATTTTTGGGGATTTTTAAAAAATTTTTTGGGAATTTTTTGGGATTTTTAGGGAATTTTTTTGAATTTTGGGGAATTTTAAGGGAATTTTTGGGGATTTTTTGGAATCTTTTTTGATTTTTGAAATTTTTGGGAATTTTATGGAATTTTTAGGGGAATTTTTGGGGATTTTTTTTTAATTTTAATGGAATTTTTGGGATTTTAGAAAAATTTTTTGGAATTTTGGGGAATTTTTAGGGGAATTTTGTGAATTTTAAGGGAATTTTTTTGGATTTTTGGGGAATTTTAAGGGAATTTTGGGGAATTTTGGGGATTTTTGGGAATTTTGGGGAATTTTAAGGGAATTTTTGGGGATTTTTTTTAAATTTTAATGGAATTTTGGGGAATTTTGGGGATTTTGGGGAATTTCTGGGAATTTTTGGGGAATTTTGAGGGAATTTTTTGGGATTTTTTTTTAATTTTAAGGGAATTTTGGGGAATTTTGAGGAATTTTGGGAATTTTAGGGAAAATTTGGGGGATTTTTGGCAATTTTTGGGGAATTTTAAGGGAATTTTTGGGAATTTTGGGGAATTTTTTCAGAATTTTTTTTTGAATTTTAAAAGAATTTTGGGGAATTTTGGAGAATTTTAAGGGAATTTTTGGGGATTTTTGGGGAATTTGATGAAATTTTGGGGAAATTTTAGGGGAATTTTGGGGATTTTTGGGGAATTTTGGGGAAATTTCTTTTAATTTGATGGAATTTTTGGGGAATTTTTTCAGAATTTTAGGGGAATTTGATGGAATTTATGGATTTTTTTGGGAATTTTGGAGAATTCTAGGAGGAATTTTATGGGATTTGGAGAATTTTAAGGGAATTTTGGGGATTTTTGGGAATTTTTGGGGTTTTAGGAAAATTTTAGGGAATTTTAAAGGAATTTTTGGGGATTTTTAGGGAATTTTTGGGGGATTTTTTTAAATTTTGGGGAAATTTCTTTTAATTTGATGGAATTTTGGGGAAATTTTTTGGAATTTTAGGGAAATTTTTTTGAATTTTGGGGAATTTTAAGGGAATTTTTGGGGATTTTTTTTCAATTTTAATGGAATTTTGGGGATTTTTGGGGAATTTTTTGGAATTTTAGGGAATTTTTAAGGGAATTTTAAGGGAATTTTTGGGGATTTTTTGGGAATTTTTTGGGAATTTTTGGGGGATTTTTTTTAAATTTGGGGAGACTTTTATGGCATTTTTGGGGATTTTTGGGAATTTTGGGGAAATTTCTTTTAATTTGATGGAATTTTGGGGATTTTTAAAAAATTTTTGGGGAATTTTCTGGAATTCATGAGTTGTTTGGGAAAATTTCAGGAGGAATTTGATGGAATTTTTGGGACTTTTTGGGGAATTTTTTCAGAATTTTTGGGGAATTTGATGGAATTTATGGATTTTGGGGGAATTTTGGAGAATTCTAGGAGGAATTTAATGGGATTTGGGGAATTTTAAGGGAATTTTGGGGATTTTTGGGAATTTTTGGGGTTTTAGGAAAATTTTAGGGAATTTTAAGGGAATTTTTGGGGATTTTTAGCGAATTTTTGGGGATTTTTAGGGAATTTTTTTTTGATTTTTTAAAATTTTGGGGAAATTTATTTTAATTTGATGGAATTTTGGGGATGTTTGGGAATTTTGGGGAAATTTTTGGGAATTTTAGGGAAATTTTTGGAATTTTGGGGAATTTTAAGGGAATTTTTGGGGATTTTTTTTCAATTTTAATGGAATTTTGGGGATTTTTGGGAATTTTTGGGAATTTTTTTTGATTTTAGGGAAATTTTTTTTGAATTTTGGGGAATTTTTAGGGGAATTTTGGGGAATTTTAGGGAATTTTTGGGGAATTTTAAGGGAATTTTTTGGAATTTTTGGGGAATTTTTTGGGGATTTTTTAAAATTTTGGGGAGAATTTGATGGAATTTTTTTTATTTTTATGGGATTTCTGTGGTTTTGGGGGAATTTGATGGAATTTTGGGAATTTTAGGGAAATTTTTTTATTTTGGGGTTTTTT
>NW_028147256.1:386367-416937 GCF_008360975.1 Lichenostomus cassidix | reverse complement strand
CATTTTTCCCTCATTTTTCCCCAATTATTTCCCTTTTTTTCCCCTTTTTTCCCATTATTTCCCCCATTTTTCCCCCATTTTTTCACTGATTTTCCCCAATATTTTCCCCAGTTTTTCCCCAATTTTTCTCCATTTTTCCCCAATTGATTCCCATTTTTTCCCCAATTAATTCCCATATTTTCTTATTATTTTCACCCATTTTTCCCCATTTTTACCCCAATTTTTTCCCCATTTTTCCCATTATTTCCCCCATTTTTTCTCATTTTTTTCCCCATTTTTTCACCAATTTTCCCCCAATTTTTTCCCATAACTCCTAAATTTTTCCCCATTATTTCCCCCATTATTCCCATTTTTCTCCCATTATTCCCATTTTTCCCCATTATTTCCCCATTTTTTCACTGATTTTCCCCATTTTTTCCACAGTTTTTGCCCAAATTTTTCCCATCATTTCCCCCATTATTCCCCCATTTTTCCCCTTTCATTCTCATTATTTTCACTCTTTTTTCCAATTTTTTCCCAATATTTCCCCCAATTTTTTTCACAAAACTCCCAAATTTTTTCCCATTATTTCCCAATTATCTCCCAATCTTTTCCCCATTTTCCCCCAATTTTTTCCCCATAATTTCCCAATTAATTCCCTTTATTCCTCCCTTTATTTCCCCCATTTTTCCCCAATTTTTTCACCATTTTTCCCCATTATTTCCCTCATTAATTCCCATTATTTCCCCATTTTTCACCATTTTTCCCCAATTTTTTCCTATAATTTCCCCAATTTTTCTCCCATAATTCTCCCATTATTTCTCTCATTTTTTCTCATTTTTTCCCCATTTTTTCACTGATTTTCCCCCAATTTTTCCCCATAACTCCTGAATTTTTTCCCATTATTTCCCCCATTATTTCCATTTTTTCCCATTATTTTCACCCTTTTTTCTCATTATTTCCCCATTTTTCCCCCTTTTTCCCCATTTTTTCACTGATTTTCCCAATATCTTCCCCAGTTTTTTCCCAACTTTTCTCCATTTTCCCCCAATTAATTCCCATTTTTTTCCCCAATTAATTCCCATTTTTCTCCCATTATTTCCCCCATTTTTCCCCAATTTATTCCCATTTTTTCTCATTATTTTCACCCTTTTTTCCCCATTTTCCCCCATTTTTTCACCCATTTTCCCTCATTTTTTCACTGATTTTCCCCAATTTTTCCTGCAAATTTTTCCCATTTTCCCCCCAATTTTCCCCCATTATTTCCCCAATTATTCCCATTTTTCCTCATTATTTTCACCCTTTTTTCCCCTTTTTTCCACCCATTTTCCCCATTTTTTCACTGTTTCTCCCCATTTTTTCACTGATTTTCCCCATTTTTCCCCAAATCCCAAATTTTCCCAAATTCCCCATTTTCTCACCATTTTCCTGGGCGAATCTGGACGCCTCCAGGAAGGTCACCAACTGCCATCCCAACCCCATTTTTCCCATTATTTCCCCGTTTTTTCACCATTTCTACCCAATTAATTCCCATTTTTTCTCATTATTTTCCCCAATTTTTTCCCATTATTTTCCCCATTTTTTCACCAATTTTCCCTCAATTTTTTTTCCCATAACTCCTGAATTTTCCCCCATTATTCACATTTTTCTCCCATTATTTCCCCCCAATTTTTCCCTATAATTTCCCCAATTTTTCTCCCATAATTCTCCCATTATTTCTCTCATTTTTTCCAGTATTTCCCCATTTTTCCACTGATTTTCCCCATTCTTTCACCAATTTTCCCCCAATTTTTCCCCATACCTCCTGAATTTTTTCCCATTATTTCCCCCATTTTTTCTCATTTTTCCCCCATTTTTTCACCAATTTTCCCCCAATTTTTTCCCATAACTCCTAAATTTTTCCCCATTATTTCCCCCATTATTCCCATTTTTCTCCCATTATTCCCATTTTTCCCCATTATTTCCCCATTTTTTCACTGATTTTCCCCATTTTTTCCACAGTTTTTGCCCAAATTTTTCCCATCATTTCCCCCATTATTCCCCCATTTTTCCCCTTTCATTCTCATTATTTTCACTCTTTTTTCCAATTTTTTCCCAATATTTCCCCCAATTTTTTTCACAAAACTCCCAAATTTTTCCCCATTATTTCCCAATTATCTCCCAATCTTTTCCCCATTTTCCCCCAATTTTTTCCCCATAATTTCCCAATTAATTCCCTTTATTCCTCCCTTTATTTCCCCCATTTTTCCCCAATTTTTTCCCCATTTTTCCCCATTATTTCCCTCATTAATTCCCATTGTTTCCCCATTTTTTCCCCATTTTCCCCCAATTTTTCCCTATAATTTCCCCAATTTTTCTCCCATAATTCTCCCATTATTTCCCCCATTATTTCCCATTTTTTTCCCCATTTTTTCACCAATTTTCCCCCAATTTTTTCCCATAACTCCTGAATTTTTCCCCATTATTTCCCCCATTTTTCCCCATTATTTCCCCATTTTTTCACTGATTTTCCCCAATTTTTTCCCCAATTTTTTCCCCATTTCCCCCCATATTTTCCTCCATTTTTTCCCATTTTTTCTCATTATTTTCACCCATTTTTCCCCATTTTTCCACTTATTTTCCCCATTTTTTCACCGTTTTCCCCCAATTTTTTCCCCATTTTTTTCCCCATTATTTCCCCATTTTTCCCATTATTTCCCCCATTTTCTCACCATTTTCCCTCCACTATTCCCCCATTTTTCACTGATTTTCCCCAATATCTTCCCCAGTTTTTTCCCAAATTTTCTCCATTTTTCCCCAATTGATTCCCATTTTTTCCCCAATTAATTCCCATATTTTCTTATTATTTTCACCCATTTTTCCCCATTTTTACCCCAATTTTTTCCCCATTTTTCCCATTATTTCCCCCATTTTTTCTCATTATTTTCCCTCATTATTTCCCCCATTTTTTCTCATTTTTCCCCCATTTTTTCACCAATTTTCCCCCAATTTTTTTCCCATAACTCCTGAATTTTTCCCCATTATTTCCCCCATTATTCCCATTTTTCTCCCATTATTCCCCCATTTTTCCCCATTATTTCCCTCATTAATTCCCATTATTTCCCCATTTTTCACCATTTTTCCCCAATTTTTTCCTATAATTTCCCCAATTTTTCTCCCATAATTCTCCCATTATTTCCCCCATTTTTTCTCATTTTTCCCCCATTTTTTCACCAATTTTCCCCCAATTTTTTCCCATAACTCCTGAATTTTTTCCCATTATTTCCCCCATTATTTCCATTTTTTCCCATTATTTTCACCCTTTTTTCTCATTATTTCCCCATTTTCCCCCCTTTTTCCCCATTTTTTCACTGATTTTCCCAATATCTTCAACAGTTTTTTCCCAACTTTTCTCCATTTTCCCCCCAATTAATTCCCATTTTTTTCCCAATTAATTCCCATTTTTCTCCCATTATTTCCCCCATTTTTCCTCAATTAATTCCCATTTTTTCTCATTATTTTCCCCATTTTTCCCCATTTTTTCACCCATTTTCCCCCATTTTTTCACTGATTTTCCCCAATTTTTCCTGCAAATTTTTCCCATTTTCCCCCCAATTTTTCCCCATTATTTCCCCAATTATTCCCATTTTTCCTCATTATTTTCACCCTTTTTTCCCCATTTTTCCCCTTTTTTCCACCCATTTTCCCCATTTTTTCACTGTTTCTCCCCATTTCTTCACTGATTTTCCCCATTTCTCCCCAAATCCCAAATTTGCCCAAATTCCCCATTTTCTGACCATTTTCCTGGGCGAATCTGGACGCCTCCAGGAAAGTCACCAACTGCCATCCCAACCCCATTTTTTCCCATTTTTTCCCCATTTTTTCACCATTTTTCCCAATTTTTCACCATTTTCCCTCATTTTTTCATTGATTTTCCACAATTTTCCCCCATTATTTCCCCCATTATTCCCATTTATTTCCATTATTTTCACCCTTTTTTCCCCATTTTTACCCCATTTTTCCACTGATTTTCCCCATTTTTCCCCCAATTAATTCCCATTTTTTCTCATTATTTTCACCCATTTTTCACCATTTTTACCCCAATTTTTTCCCCATTTTTCCCATTATTTTCCCCATTTTTTCACCAATTTTCCCCCAATTTTTTCCCATAACTCCTGAATTTTTCCCCATTATTTCCCCCATTATTCCCATTTTTCTCCCATTATTCCCATTTTTCCCCATTATTTCCCCCATTTTTTCACTGATTTTCCCCATTTTTCCCACAGTTTTTGCCCAAATTTTTCCCATCATTTCCCCCATTATTCCCCCATTTTTCCCCTTTCATTCTCATTATTTTCACTCTTTTTCCCAATTTTTTCCCAATATTTCCCCCAATTTTTTTCACAAAACTCCCAAATTTTTCCCCATTATTTCCCAATTATCTCCCAATATTTTCCCCATTTTCCCCCAATTTTTTCCCCATAATTTCCCAATTAATTCCCATTATTCCTCCCTTTATTTCCCCCATTTTTCCCCAATTTTTTCCCCATTTTTCCCCATTATTTCCCTCATTAATTCCCATTGTTTCCCCATTTTTTCCCCATTTTCCCCCAATTTTTCCCTATTATTTCCCCAATTTTTCTCCCATAATTCTCCCATTATTTCCCCCATTATTTCCCATTTTTTTCCCCATTTTTTCACCAATTTTCCCCCAATTTTTTCCCATAACTCCTGAATTTTTCCCCATTATTTCCCCCATTATTCCCCCATTTTTACTCCATTTTTTCACTGATTTTCCCCAATTTTTCCCCCAATTTTTTACCCATTTTCCCCATTATTTCCCCCATTTTTTCTCATTATTTCCCCATTATTTCCCCATTTTTCCACTGATTTTCCCCATTTTTTCACCAATTTTCACCCAACTTTTTCCCCAGAACTCCCAAATTTTTTCCTACAGCCCCAAATCTCCCCAAATTTTCCCAAAATCCCCACTTTTTCCCCATTTTCCTGGGCGAATCTGGACGCCTCCAGGAAGGTCACCTCCTGCCATCCCAACCCCATTATTTCCCCCATTTATTTCCCATTATTTCCCCCATTTTTTCACTGATTTTCCCCAATATTTTCCCCAGTTTTTCCCCAATTTTTCTCCATTTTTCCCCCAATTAATTCCCATTTTTCTCCCATTATTTCCCCTATTTTTCCCCCAATTATTTCCCTTTTTTCCCCTTTTTTTCCCCATTTTTCCCCCATTTTTTCACTGATTTTCCCCCATTTTCTCCAATTTTCCTCTCTTTTCCCCCAATTATTTCCCATTATTTCCTCCATTTTTCCCCATTTTTTTCACTGATTTTCCCCAATATTTTCCCCAGTTTTTCCCCAATTTTTCTCCATTTTTCCCCCAATTAATTCCCATTTTTCTCCCATTATTTTCCCCATTTTTCCCCCAATTATTTCCCTTTTTTCCCTTTCACTGATTTTCCCCAGTTTTTTCCCCCACATTATTTTCCCCATTTTCTCCCCTTTTTCCCATTATCTTCCCCCATTTTTTCACATTTTTCCCAAATTTTCCATTTTTTCCCCATTTTCCATTTTCATTTTATTTTCCCCATTTTCCCCCTAATTCCCCCATAATTCCCCAAATGATTTTCCCCCAAATTTTCCCAAAATCCCCATTTTTTCACCATTTTCCTGGGCGAATCTGGACGCCTCCAGGAAGGTCACCAACTGTCATTCCAACCCCATTTTTTCCCATTATTTCCCCAATTTTTCTCTCATTATCTCCCCCATTTTTCCACCAATTTATCCCAGTTTTTTCCCCAATTTTTCCCCATTTTCCCCCATTTTTCCCTCCATTTTTCTCTGTTTTTCACATGATTTTCACCCTTTTTCCCCCATTTTTACCCCATTTTTCCACCGATTTTCCCCATTTTTCCACCGATTCTCACCCAGTTTTTTTCCCCTAATTCCCCCATAATTCCCCAAATGATTTCCCCCCAAATTTTCCCAAAATCCCCACTTTTTCACCATTTTCCTGGGCGAATCTGGACGCCTCCAGGAAGGTCACCTCCCTCTCCCCCTCCAGGTCCTTCTTGTTCCCGCAGAGGATGATGACGATGTTGGGACTGGCCAAGGTCCTGGCGTCTGTCAGCCACTGTGCCAGCGCGTTGTACGTCTCCCTGCTGGGATTTTGGGGTGAGAAACCCCAAAAATGGGGAAAAACAAAAAAAAAATGGAGAAAATCGGTGAAAAAATGGGGAAAATACGACAAAAAAATGGGAAAAAACCGCGAAAAATGGCGAAAATCGACACAATGACGTCATCAATGAGCACAGTGATGTCACACTTAGAGCGTTGTACGTCTCCCTGCTGGGATTTTGGGGTGAGAAACCCCAGAAATGGGGAAAAACAAAAAAAAAATGGAGAAAATCGGTGAAAAAATGAGGAAAATACGACAAAAAATGGGAGAAAAGTCATAAACTTGCATAAATCTACAGTGATGTCATCAGTGATGTCATACTAAGCATGTTGTAGGTTTCCCTGCTGGGATTTTGGGGTGAGAAACCCCAAAAATGGGGAAAACCAAAAAAAAAATGGAGAAAATTGGTGAAAAAATGGGGAAAATAGGAAAAAATTGCAAAAAAAATGACATTAAGTCACATAAAGCTACAGAGTGATGTCATCAGTGACGTCATACTAAAGGCATTGTAGGTCTCCCTGCTGGGGTTTTGGGGTGAGAAACCCCAAAAATGGGGAAAAACAAAAAAAAATGGAGAAAATCGGCGAAAAAATGGGGAAAATACGACAAAAAATGGGAAAAAACCGCGAAAAATTTGCATAAAATGACACAATGACGTCATCAATGAACACAGTGACATCACACTTAGGGTGTTGTACGTCTCCCTGCTGGGGTTTTGGGGTGAGAAACCCCAAAAATGGGGAAAAACAAAAAAAAAATGGAGAAAATCGGTGAAAAAATGAGGAAAATACGACAAAAAATGGGAAAAAACCGCGAAAAATGGCGAAAATCGACTCAGTGACGTCATCAATGAACACAGTGATGTCACACTCAGCACATTGTGGTCTCCCTGCTGGGGTTTTGGGGTGAGAAACCCCAGAAATGGGGAAAAACAAAAAAAAAATGGAGAAAATCGGCGAAAAAATGGGGAAAATACGACAAAAAATGGGAGAAAAGTCATAAATTTGCATAAACCTACAGTGATGTCATCAGTGACGTCATACTGACAGCATTGTACGTCTCCCTGCTGGGATTTTGGGGTGAGAAACCCCAAAAATGGGGAAAACCAAAAAAAAAAATGGAGAAAATCGGTGAAAAAATGGGGAAAATACGAAAAAATTGCTTAAAAAATGACATTAAGTCACATAAAGCTACAGAGTGATGTCATCAGTGACGTCATACTAAAGGCATTGTAGGTCTCCCTGCTGGGATTTGGGGTGAGAAACCCCAAAAATGGGGAAAAACAAAAAAAAAATGGAGAAAATCGGCGAAAAAATGGGGAAAAGATGACAAAAAATGGGAAAAAATGACACAAATTTGCCTAAAACTACAAGATGATGTCATCAGTGACGTCATACTAGGGGCACTGCAGGTCTCCCTGCTGGCGTTTTGGGGTGAGAAACCCCAAAAATGGGGAAAAACAAAAAAAAAATGGAGAAAATCGGTGAAAAAATGGGGAAAATACGACAAAAACCACAAAAAAATGGCGAAAATCGACACAATGACGTCATCAATGAGCACAGTGATGTCACACTTAGAGCGTTGTACGTCTCCCTGCTGGGATTTTGGGGTGAGAAACCCCAGAAATGGGGAAAAACAAAAAAAAAATGGAGAAAATCGGTAAAAAAAATGAGGAAAATATGACAAAAAATGGGAAAAAACCACGAAAAATGGCGAAAATCGACACGACAACATCAATTAACATGGTGACGTCACACTTAGGGCGTTGTACGTCTCCCTGCTGGGATTTGGGGTGAGAAACCCCAAAAATGGGGAAAAAGAAAAAAAAAAAGGAGAAAATCGGCGAAAAAATGGGGAAAATATGACAAAAAATGGGAAAAACCCGCGAAAATCGACACAATGACATCATAAATGAACACAGTGATGTCACACTTAGGGCACTGCAGGTCTCCCTGCTGGGATTTTGGGGTGAGAAACCCCAAAAATGGGGAAAAACAAAAAAAAAAGGAGAAAATCGGCGAAAAAATGGGGAAAATGTGACAAAAAATAGTGAAAAAATGACATAAAGTCGCATAAACCTACAGAGTGATGTCATCAGTGATGTCATACTAAGCATGTTGTACGTCTCCCTGCTGGGGTTTTGGGGTGAGAAACCCCAGAAATGGGAAAAAAAAAAAAAAAATGGAGAAAATCGGCGAAAAAATGGGGAAAATATGACCAAAAATGGGAAAAATCGCGAAAAATTTGCATAAAATGACACAATGATGTCATCAATGAACACAGTGATGTCACACTTAGGGCACTGCAGGTCTCCCTGCTGGGGTTTTGGGGTGAGAAACCCCAAAAATGGGAAAAAAAAAAAAAATGGAGAAAATCAGTGAAAAAATGGGGAAAATACGACAAAAACCACCAAAAAATGGAGAAAATCGACACAATGACAACATCAATGAACACAGTGATGTCACACTCAGCACATTGTGGTCTCCCTGCTGGGGTTTTGGGGTGAGAAACCCCAAAAATGGGGAAAAACAAAAAAAAAAATGGAGAAAATCGGTGAAAAAATGGGGAAAATACGACAAAAAAATGGGAAAAAAACGCGAAAAATGGCGAAAATCGACACAATGACGTCATCAATGAACACAGTGATGTCACACTTAGGGCACTGCAGGTCTCCCTGCTGGGGTTTTGGAGTGAGAAACCCCAAAAATGGGGAAAAACAAAAAAAAACGGAGAAAATCGGTGAAAAAATGGGGAAAATACGACAAAAAATGGGAGAAAAGTCATAAATTTGCATAAATCTACAGTGATGTCATCAGTGATGTCATACTCAGCGCGTTGTACGTCTCCCTGCTGGGGTTTTGGGGTGAGAAACCCCAAAAATGGGGAAAAACAAAAAAAAAATGGAGAAAATCGGTGAAAAAATGGGGAAAATACGACCAAAAATGGGAGAAAAGTCGTAAATTCGCACATAACGACAGGGTGATGTCATCAGTGACGTCATACTGAGGGACTTGGAGGTTTCCCTGATGGAATTTTGGGATTGGGAATTGAGGTTGGAATCCCAAAAATGCAGAAAAACAAAAAAAACTGGAGAAAATGGGTGAAAAAATGAGGAAAATATGGAAAAAAATGGGAAAAAAACGCAAAAAATTCACGTAAAATGACACGATGACGTCATCAGTGACCATGGTGACGTCACACCGAGGGAGCTGGAGGTTCCCTGGGTGGAATTTCGGGATCGGGAAAGAGGTTGGGATTGATGGGAATCCCCAAAAAAATGCCCAAAAAAATGCCCAAAAATGAGAAAAAAACGTCCTAAACCCGTGTGGTGACGTCATCGATCCCCAGGGTGACGTCACACGGCGATCGATGACGTCACAGCGCACCACTGCTGACGTCACAGTCCTGCCTGGTGACGTCACACCCGTGTCGATGACGTCACAGACAGACCCAGTGACGTCACCCGCCAAATCTATGACGTCATACGCCTGCGTGGTGACGTCACGCACCTAGTGATGATGTCACAGGACCCTCTGATGACGTCACGTTTATGCCCAGTGACGCCACGCACCGAATCGATGACATCACACGCGCCGGTGACGTCACAGACCCGCCCGATGACGTCACAGACCCGACTGATGACGTCACAGACCCGCCCGATGACGTCACAGACCCGCCCGATGACATCACAGACCCGCCCGATGACGTCACAGACCCGCCCGATGACGTCACAGACCCGCCCGATGACGTCACGCGCCGACCGATGACGTCACAGACCCACCCAGCGACGTCACAGCGCCGCCCGACGGCGTCACGGACGCTACGGGTGACGTCACGCGTCAATCGATGACGTCACAGGCTCGCCCGGCGACGTCACACGCCGGACCGACGACGTCGCGGGTCCGTTAATGACGTCATAGACCTGCCCGATGACGTCACACACACACACACACACACGCGCCTTCATCCGGTGACGTCACAGCTCCGCCCGGCGACGTCACGAACCCAACAGGGTGACGTCACACGCCAGGGGATGACGTCACGGGCGCGCCTGGCTGCGTCACGCCCACCGATGACGTCACAGAGCCTCCCAGTGACGTCACACATGTCGATGACGTCACAACCCTGCCAGGTGACGTCACACACAGCCCCCAATGACGTCACAGGCGCCAAGCGATGACGTCACACGCCAAGCGATGACGTCACAAGCCAACCGATGACGTCACGCAGACGGATATGGGATCGATGACGTCACTCGGCAGGTGATGATGACGTCAGAGCTCACCTGGTGATGTCATAGACCAGCAGAGCTCCTGCGGCTCCTCTGTAGTAGCTGCGAGTGACTGACCTGGAAATGGGGAGAGAAATGGGGAAATTGGGAAAAGTGACAGTGGGGAAAATAACGGGGAAATAATGGGGAAATAATGGGGAAATAATGGGGAAAATAATGGGGAAAATAATGGGGAAATATGGGGAAATATGGGGAAAAATGGGAAAAATGGGGAAAAAATGGGGAAAAAATGGGAAATAATGGGAAAAATGGGAAAAATGGGGAAAAAATTGAGGAAAAATCAGAAAAAAATGGGGAAAAAATGGGGAAAAATCGGAAAATATGGGAAAAAATGGGGAAAAAATGGGAAAATATGGGAAAAATGGGAAAAAATGGGAAAAATGGGAAAAAATGGGAAAAAATGGGAAAATATGGGAAAAATGGGAAAATATGGGAAAAATGGGAAAAATGGGAAAAAATGGGGAAAAAATGGGGAAAAATGGGAAAAAATGGGGAAAAAATGGAAAAAACGGTGAAAAAATGGGAAAAAATGGGAAAAATGGGAAAAATGGGAAAATATGGGGAAAAAATGGGGAAAAATGGGGGAAAAGTGGGAAAAAAATGGGAAAAATGGGGGAAAAATGGGGGAAAATGGGGAAAAAATGGGAAAATATGGGAAAATGGGAAAAATGGGGAAAAAATGGGGAAAAAAATGGGAAAAATGGGGAAAAAATGGGAAAAATGGGAAAAATGGGGAAAAAATGGGAAAAATGGGAAAAATGGGGAAAAAATGGGAAAAATGGGGGAAAAAAATGGGGAAAATGGGGAAAAAATGGGGAAGAAATAGGAAAAATTGGGGAAAAATTGGGAAAAATGGGAAAAATGGGAAAAAAATTGGGAAAAATTGGAAAAAATGGGAAAAAAATGGGAAAAATGGGAAAAATGGGAAAAATGGGGAAAATGGGGAAAAATTGGGAAAAATGGGGAAAAAATTGAGGAAAAATCAGAAAAAAATGGGGAAAAATTGGGGAAAAAATGGGAAAAATTGAGGAAAAATTTGAAAAAAAATGGGGAAAAATGGGGAAAAAATGGGGAAGAAATGAGAAATAATCAGAAAAAATGGGAAAAAATGGGGGAAAAATTGAGGAAAAATCAGAAAAAAATGGGGAAAAATCAGGGAAAAATGGGGAAAAGTGGGAAAAAGAATGGAAAACTGGGGAAAAAATGGGAAAAAATGGGAAAAAATGGGGAAAAAATGGGGAAAAATGGGAAAAAATTGAAGAAAAATCAGAAAAAAAGGTGAAAAAATGGGAAAAAATTGAAGAAAAATCAGAAAAAAATGGGGAAAAATTGGGGAAAAAATGGGAAAAATGGGGAAAATGATGGAAAAGGATGGAAAAATGGGAAAAAGGATGGAAAAATGGGGAAAAAATGGGAAGAAATGGGGAAAAATCAGGAAAAAAATGTGCAAAATCTGAGAAAAATGAGGAAAAAATGGGAAAAATCAAGAAAAATGGGAAAAAATGGGGAGAAAATGGAGGAAAAATCAGAAAAAAATGGGAAAATCAGGGAAAAATGAGGAAAAAGTGGGAAAAATGATGGAAAACTGGGAAAAAATGGGGAAAAAATGGGGAAAAAATGGGGAAAAATTGGGAAAAATGGGAAAAAATGGGGAAATATGGGGAAATATGGGGAAAAATGGGGGAAAAAATCAGAAAAAAATGGTGAAAAGATGGTGGAAAAAATGGGAAAAATGAGGAAAAATGGGGAAAAGTGGGATAAATGATGGAAAAGTGGGAAAAAGGATGGAAAAATGGGGAAAAAATGGGGAAAAAATGGGAAAAAATGGGGAAAAAATGGGGAAAAATGGGGAAAAAATGGGGAAAAATCAGAAAAAACGGGAAAAAATGGGAAAAAATTGAAGAAAAATCAGAAAAAACGGTGAAAAAATGGGAAAAATTTGAAGAAAAATCAGAAAAAAATGGGGAAAAATTGGGGAAAAAATGGGGAAAAAATCAGAAAAAAATGGTGAAAAGATGGTGAAAAAAATGGGAAAAATGAGGAAAAATGGGAAAAATGAGGAAAAATGGGGAAAAGTGGGAAAAAGGATGGAAAAGTGGGAAAAAGGATGGAAAAGTGGGAAAAAGGATGGAAAAATGGGGAAAAAATGGGAAAAAATGGTGAAAAATGGGGAAAAAATCAGAAAAAATGGTGAAAAATGGGGAAAAAATGGGAAAAATGAAAAAAATGGGGGAAGTGGGAAAAATCAGGGAAAAATGGGACAAGTGGGAAAAAAATTGGGAAAAAATGGGGAAAAAATGGGGAAAAAATGGGGAAAAAATGGGAAAAATGAGGAAAAATGGGGAAAAGTGGGAAAAAGGATGGAAAAATGGGGGAAAAATGGGAAAAATGGGGAAAAAATGGTGAAAAAATGGGAAAAAATGGTGAAAAATGGGGAAAAAATGGGAAAAATGAGGGAAAAAAAGGGGGAAGTGGGAAAAATGATGGAAAAGTGGGGAAAAATGGGGAAAAATGGGGAAAAATGGGGAAAAATCAGAAAAAACGGGAAAAAATGGGAAAAAATTGAAGAAAAATCAGAAAAAACGGTGAAAAAATGGGAAAAAATTGAAGAAAAATCAGAAAAAAATGGGGAAAAATTGGGGAAAAATTGGGAAAAATGGGGAAAATGATGGAAAATGATGGAAAAATGGGGAAAAGGATGGAAAAATGGGGAAAAGTGAACTGACCTGAACCTCTCCTGGCCAGCTGTGTCCCAAATCTGCAGTTTGACAGTTTTGCCTCCAACGTTGACGACTTTGGAGCCAAACTCCACCCCAATGGTGTGGTTGGAATCCTGCTTGACTGGGAGAGAGGAAATTCCCAAAAAAAAATCGGGAATTAGGGGAGGAAATGGAAAAAATGATGAAAATTCCCGAAAATTTGACCCAAAATCGCGAATTTTGATGAAAAAAATCACCCAAAAATGGCCAAAAAACCCCAAAATGAAATGAATTTTTTTCCGAATTCCCAAAAGCAATTCCCCCAAATCCTCAGAATTCCCAAAATTCCTGAAAATTTCCCAAATTTCCCCCAAAATCCCAAATGCTGATTAAAAAATGACTCTAAAAATGCAAAAAAACCCCAAAAAACCCAAATTTTTTTTTGAATTCCCAGGAAATTCCACCCAAAAAAATCGGGAATTATGGGGTTAGAAATGGGAATTTTGGGGAAATTGAAAAAAAATGGAAATTCCCAAAATTTGACCCAAAATTGAGAATTTTTATGGAAAAAAACACCCAAAAAATGGCGAAAAAAAAGCAAAAAAACCCCAAAAGTTTTTGAATTCCCAGGAAATTCCCAAAAAAAAATTGGGAATTATGGAGGAAAATGGAAAAAATTATGAAAATTCCCAAAATTTGACCCAAAATCGCGAATTTTTATGAAAAAATAACCCAAAAATGGCCAAAAAAACCCCAAAAATTCCCATTTTCTTTTTAATTAAATAAGAAAAAATCCCAGAATTCCCAAAATTCCCCAAATTCCCAAAAATTCCCCCAAAAAATCCCAAATGGCAATAAATGAAACACCCAAAAAAGGCAAAAAAAGCCCCAAAAAAAGCCCCAAAAATACCCCAAAAAAAGGTTAAGATTCCCAAAAAATTCCCCAAAATTCCCAAAAAACTCCCAAATTTCCCCCAAAATCCCAAATGCTGATTAAAAAATGACCCTAAAAATGCAAAAAAACCCAAAAAACCCCAATTTTTTTTGAATTTCCAAGAAATTCCACCCAAAAAAATTGGGAATTGTGGGGTTAGAAATGGGAATTTTGGCGAGAATTGAAAAAAAATGGAAATTCCCGAAATTTGACCCAAAATTGAGAATTTTTATGAAAAAAACACCCAAAAAATGGCGAAAAAAATGCAAAAAAACCCCAAAAGTTTTTGAATTCCCAAGAAATTCCCCAAAAAAAAATTGGGAATTATGGGGAGGAAATGGAAAAAATGATGAAAATTCCCGAAAATTTGACCCAAAATCGTGAATTTTGATGGAAAAATAACCCAAAAATGGCCAAAAAAACCCCAAAAATTCCCATTTTCTTTTTAATTAAAGAAGAAAAAAATCCCAGAATTCCCAAAATTTCCCCAAATTCCCAAAAATTCCCCCAAAAAATCCCAAATGGCAATAAATGAAACACCCAAAAAAGGCAAAAAAGCCCCAAAAAAAGCCCCAAAAATACCCCAAAAAAATGTTAAGATTCCCAAAAAATTCCCCAAAATTCCCAAAAAATTCCCAAATTTCCCCCAAAATCCCAAATGTTGATTAAAAAACGACTCTAAAAATGCAAAAAAAGCCCCAAAAAACCCCAATTTTTTTGAATTCCCAAGAAATTCCCAAAAAAAATTGGGAATTATGAGGGGAAATGAAAAAAATGATGAAAATTCCCGAAAATTTTACCCAAAATCACAAATTTTTATGAAAAAAACCACCCAAAAAATGGCGAAAAAATGCAAAAAAAGCCCAAAAGTTTTTGAATTCCCAGGAAATTCCCGAAAAAAAATTGGGAATTATGGGGAGGAAATGAAAAAAATGATGAAAATTCCCAAAAATTTGACCCAAAATCGCGAATTTTGATGGAAAAAATCCCCCAAAAATGCAAAAAAAACCCCAAAAAAACCCCAATTTTTAAATAATTCCTGGCAAATTCCCGAAAAAAATTGGGAATTATGGGGGGAAATGGAAAAGTGATGAAAATTCCCAAAATTTGACCCAAAATTGAGAATTTTTATGGAAAAAAACACCCAAAAAATGGCGAAAAAAACGCAAAAAAACCCCAAAAGTTTTTGAATTCCCAAGAAATTCCCGAAAAAAAATTGGGAATTATGGGGAGGAAATGGAAAAAATGATGAAAATTCCCGAAATTTGACCCAAAATCGCGAATTTTTATGAAAAAATAACCCAAAAATGGCCAAAAAACCCCAAAATGAAATGAAATTTTTTTTTAATTCCCATTAAAAATTCCCCCCAAATCCTCAGAATTCCCAAAATTCCTGAAAATTCCCAAAAGTTTCTCCAAAACCCCAAATGCTGATTAAAAAATGACCCTAAAAATGAAAAAAAATCCCAAAAAAACCCCAATTTTTTTTGAATTATCAAGAAATTCCACCCAAAAAAATTGGGAAAATGAGGTTAGAAATGGGAATTTTGGGGAAATTGAAAAAAATGATGAAAATTTTTTAAAAATGGGAGAAAATTCCAATAAAAAAGGGTAAAAAAAGCTCATAGAAAACCCCAAAAATTGTGTTTTAAATTAAAAAAAAAATTCCCCTGAGCTCAGAATTCCCAAATCCCCCAAAATTCCCCAAAAATTCCCAAAAATCCCCAAAAATCCCCAAATGCCAATGAAAGGAATAACTAAAAAATGCAAAAAAAAGGGCAAAAGTCACCCCAAAAATCACCCCAAAAATGTTTAAAATTAAAAAAAAAAATCCCGAAAAATTCCCCCAAAATTCCCAAAGCCCAGAATGGCCAAAAAAACCCCAAAATTCCCCCAAAATTCCCAAACAGTGATGAGAGAAACACCCAAAAAATGCAAAAACAAAAGTGAAAAAAAACCCCAAAAAATCAAAAATTGTTGAAAAATTCACCCCAAAAAAAATTCCCAAAAATCCCCAAAAAATCCTCAAAAATTCCCCAAAAAATCCTCAAAAATTCCCCAAAAAATCCTCAAAAATTCCCCAAAAAATCCTCAAAAATTCCCCAAAAATCCTCAAAAATTCCCCCAAAAATTCCCACAAAAAATTCCCCAAAAAATCCTCAAAAATTCCCCAAAAAATCCTCCAAAATTCCCCAAAAAATCCTCAAAAATTCCCCAAAAAATCCTCAAAAATTCCCCAAAAAATCCTCAAAAATTCCCCAAAAAATTCCCACAGAAAATTCCCAAAAAAATCCTCAAAAATTCCCCAAAAATCCTCAAAAATTCCCCAAAAAATCCTCAAAAATTCTCCAAAAATCCTCAAAAATTCCCACAAAAAATTCCCCAAAAATCCTAAAAAATTCCCCAAAAAATCCTCAAAAATTCCCCAAAAAAATTCCCACAAAAAATCCTACAAAATCCCCCAAAATGACTCAAAATCCTAAAAAATCCCCCAAAATCCTAAAAAATTCCCCAAAAAATCCTAAAAATTTCCCAAAAAATCCCGAAAAATCCTAAAAAATTCCCCAAAAAATCCTAAAAATTTCCCAAAAAAATTCCCACAAAAAATTCCCCAAAAAATCCTCCAAAATTCCCCAAAAATCCTCAAAAATTCCCCAAAAAATCCTCAAAAATTCCCCAAAAAATCCCCAAAAATTCCCCAAAAAATTCCCCAAAAAATTCCCCAAAAAATCCCCCAAAAAATCCTCCAAAATTCCCCAAAAAATCCTCCAAAATTCCCCAAAAAATCCTCCAAAATTCCCCAAAAAATCCTCCAAAATTCCCCAAAAATCCTCCAAAATTCCCCAAAAAATTCCCACAAAAAATTCCCCAAAAAATCCTCAAAAATTCCCCAAAAGATTCCCACAAAAAATTCCCCAAAAAAATCCTCAAAAATTCCCCAAAAAATTCCTCAAAAAATTCCCCAAAAATTCCCAAAAAAATCCCAAAAAATCCTCAAAAATTCCCCAAAAAATCCTCAAAAATTCCCAAAAAATTCCCCCAAAAATTCCCCAAAAAATCCTCAAAAATTCCCCAAAAAATTCCTCAAAAATTCCCCAAAAAATCCCCAAATTCCCAAAATCCTCAAAAATTCCCCAAAAAATTCCCACAAAAAATTCCCCAAAAAATCCTCAAAAATTCCCCAAAAAATCCTCCAAAATTCCCCAAAAATCCTCAAAAATTCCCCAAAAAATCCTCAAAAATTCCCCAAAAAATCCTCAAAAATTCCCCAAAAAATTCCCACAAAAAATTCCCCAAAAAATCCTCAAAAATTCCCCAAAAATCCTCAAAATTCCCCAAAAAATCCTCAAAAATTCCCCCAAAAATCCTCAAAAATTCCCCCAAAAATCCTCAAAAATTCCCCAAAAAATTCCCCAAAAAATCCCCAAAAATTCCCACAAAAAATTCCCCAAAAAATCCTCAAAAATTCCCCAAAAATCCTCAAAAATTCCCCAAAAAATTCCCACAAAAAATTCCCCAAAAAATCCTCAAAAATTCCCCAAAAAATCCCCAAAAATTCCACAAAAAATTCCCCAAAAATACATCAAAATTCCCCAAAAAATCCTCAAAAAATCCCCAAAATCCTCAAAAATTCCCCAAAAAATCCTCAAAAAATTCCCCAAAAAATCCTCAAAAATTCCCCAAAATCCATCAAAAATTCCCCAAAAAATTCCCAAAAAATTCCCCAAAAAATCAAAAATTCCCCAAAAAATCCCCAAATTCCCCAAAATCCTCAAAATTCCCCAAAATCCTCAAAAATTCTCCCAAAATCCTCAAAAATTCCCCAAAAATTCTAAAATTCCCAAAAATCCTCAAAAATTCCCCAAAAAATCCTCAAAATTCCCCAAAAATCTCAAAAAATTCCCCAAAAATCCCCAAAAATTCCCCAAAAATCCTCAAAAATTCCCCAAAAAATTCCCACAAAAAATTCCCCAAAAAATCCTCAAAAATTCCCCAAAAAATCCTCAAAAATTCCCAAAAAATCCTCAAAAATTCCCCAAAAAATTCCCACAAAAAATTCCCCAAAAAATCCTCAAAAATTCCCCAAAAAATCCTCCAAAATTCCCCAAAAAATCCTCAAAAATTCCCCAAAAATCCTCAAAAATTCCCCAAAAAATTCCCACAAAAAATTCCCCAAAAAATCCTCAAAAATTCCCCAAAAAATCCTCCAAAATTCCCCAAAAATCCTCAAAAATTCCCCAAAAAATCCTCAAAAATTCCCCAAAAAATCCTCAAAAATTCCCCAAAAAATTCCCACAAAAAATTCCCCAAAAAATCCTCAAAAATTCCCCAAAAAATCCTCAAAAATTCCCAAAAAATCCTCAAAAATTCCCCAAAAAATTCCCACAAAAAATTCCCCAAAAAATCCTCAAAAATTCCCCAAAAAATCCTCCAAAATTCCCCAAAAAATCCTCAAAAATTCCCCAAAAATCCTCAAAAATTCCCCAAAAAATTCCCCAAAAAATTCCCCAAAAATTCCCCAAAATTCCCCAAAAAATTCCCCAAAAAATCCTCAAAAATTCCCCAAAAATCCTCAAAAATTCCCCAAAAAATTCCCACAAAAAAATCCCCAAAAAATCCTCCAAAATTCCCCAAAAAATCCTCAACAATTCCCCAAAAAATCCCCAAAAATTCCCACAAAAAATTCCCCAAAAATCCTCCAAAATTCCCCAAAAAATCCTCAAAAAATCCCCAAAAAATCCTCAAAAATTCCCCAAAAAATCCTCAAAAATTCCCCAAAAAATCCTCAAAAATTCCCCAAAAATCCTCAAAAATTCCCCAAAAAATTCCCACAAAAAATTCCCCAAAAAATCCTCAAAAATTCCCCAAAAAATCCTCAAAAATTCCCCAAAAAATCCTCAACAATTCCCCAAAAAATCCTCAAAAATTCCCCAAAAAATCCTCAAAAATTCCCCAAAAAATCCTCAAAAATTCCCCAAAAAATTCCCACAAAAAATTCCCCAAAAAATCCTCAAAAATTCCCCAAAATATTCCCACAAAAAATTCCCCAAAAAATCCTCAAAAATTCCCCAAAAAATCCTCCAAAATTCCCCAAAAAATCCTCAAAAATTGCCCAAAAAATTCCCACAAAAAATTCCACAAAAAATCCTCAAAAATTCCACAAAAAATCCTCAAAAATTCCCCAAAAAATCCTCAAAAATTGCCAAAAAAATCCTCAAAAATTCCCCAAAAAATCCTCCAAAATTCCCAAAAAATCCTCAAAAATTCCTCCAACCCCCAGAATTCCCAAAACCCCCAAAATTCCCCAAAATTCTCCCAAAATCTCAAATGGCAACCCAAAATATCACCCAAAAAATGCAAAAAAAAGCAAAAGAAAAGCAAAAAAACCCCCAAAATTCAGCCCAAAAAAATCCAGAAAAATTCCCAAAAATTCCCAAAAAATTCCCCAAATTCCCCCAACCCCCCAGTATTCCAGAAATTCCCCAAAAGATTCCCAAAAATTCCCCAAAATCCCAAATGCCAACACAAAAAAACCGCAAAAAAAGGGAAAAGAAACCCCAAAAATGCAAAAAAATATCCAGAAAAATTCCCAAAAATTCCCCAAAAATTCCCAACAATTCCCCAACCCCTCAGAATTCCCGAAATTCCCAAAATTCCCAAATATTGATTGAAAAACCACCCAAAAAAGGCAAAAAAAGCAAAAAAATAAAGCAAAAAAAACCCCAAAAATGCCCCCCAAAAATTCAGAAAAATTCCCAAAAATTCCCAAAAAATTCTCCAAAATTCCCCAAACCCCCAGAACTCCCAAAACCCCCCAGAATTCCCAAAAAAATTCCAAAAAATTCCCCAAAATCCCAAATGGCAACAAAAAAAAAAAAACCAAAAAAAAGCAAAAAAAAGCAAAAAAAGCAAAAAACCCCAAAAAATGCCCAAAAAAATTCCCAAAAATTCCCAAAAAATCCCCCAAATTCCCAAAAATCCCCAAAAATTCCCCAACCCCCCGAAATTCCCAAATATTGATTGAAAAAACACCCCAAAAAAGCAAAAAAAAAGCAAAAAAAAAAGCAAAAAATAGCAAAAAAAACCCCAAAAATGCCCCAAAAAAATTCCCAAAAATCCCAAAAATTCCCAAAAAAATCCCCAAACCACCAGAATTCCCCAAACCCCCCAAAATCCCCAAAATTCTCCCAAAATCTCAAATGGCAACCCAAAATATCACCCAAAAAATGCAAAAAAAAAGCAAAAGAAAAGCAAAAAACCCCCAAAATTCAGCCCAAAAAAATCCAGAAAAATTCCCAAAAATTCCCAAAAAATTCCCAACAATTCCCCAACCCCCCAGCATTCCCGAAATTCCCCAAATTCCCGAGTTTCACCCACACTTGCTCTCGATGAAGTGGTGCAGCAAGCAGGACTTGCCGGTGCCGGCGCTGCCGATCACCAGGAACTTGAACAGGAAATCTGCCAAAGAATTCCAGAAAAATTCCCAAAAAATTCCCCAAATTCCGGTTAGGGAACTGGGAATGGGCAGGAGTTGGGTTTAGGGGTTTTGAAATTCAGGAAAATTCCCCAAAATTTCCTTTAGAAACTCAGAAATTTCCCAAAATTCTCAATAGAAACCCCAAAGTTCCCAAAAATTCCCAACAGAAAATCCCAAAATTCCCAAAAAAATTCCCAAGAAAGACACCAAAAATCCCAAAAATTCCCAATAGAAACTACAAAATTCCCAATAGAAAACCCAAAATTCCCAAAAAATTCCTTCAGGGATCCTGAAATTCCCAAAAATTCCCAACAGAAACTCAAAAATTCCCCAAAATTCCCAATAGAAACTCAAAAATTCCAAAAATAAACTGAAAAATTCCTCAAAATTCCCAAAAGAAACCCCAAAGTTCCCAAAATAATTCCCAAGAATTCCCAAGAAATCCCAAGAAAGACACCAAAAGTCCCAAAAATTCCCAATAGAAAACCCAAAATTCCCAAAAATTCCCAACAGAAACCCCAAAATTCCCAAAAGAATCCCAAGAATTCCCAAGAAATCCCAAGAAAGACACAAAAAACCAAAAAATTCCCAATAGAAACTACAAAATTCCCAACAGAAAACCCAAAATTCCCAAAAACTTCCTTTAGGGATCCTGAAATTCCCAAAAATTCCCAACAGAAACCTCAAAATTCCCAAAAGAATCCCAAGAAAGACACCAAAATTCCCAAAAATTCCCAATAGAAACTCAAAAATTCCCCAAAATTCCCAACAGAAACCCCAAAATTCCCAAAATAATTCCCAAGAATTCCCAAGAAATCCCAAGAAAGACACCAAAAGTGCCCAAAATTCCCAACAGAAACTCAAAAATTCCCCAAAATTCCCAATAGAAAACCCAGAAATTCCCAAGAATTCCAAATAGAAATTCAAAAATTCCCAAAAATTCCCAACAGAAACCCCAAAATTCCCAAAATAATTCCCAAGAAATCCCAAGAAAGACACCAAAATTCCCAAAAATTCCCAATGGAAACTCCAAATTTCCCCAAAATTCCCCCAATTCCGGTTAGGGAACTGGGAATGGGCAGGAGTTGGGTTTAGGGGTTTTGAAATTCCTGAAAATTCCCCAAAATTCCCTTTAGAAACTCAGAAATTCCCAACAGAAACTCAGAAATTCCCAAAAGAATCCCAAGAATTCCCAAAATAATTCCCAAAAATGACAAAAAAACCCCAAAAATTCCCAATAGAAACTCAAGAATTTCCCAAAATTCCCAATAGAAACCCCAAAATTCCCAAAAACTTCCTTTTTTGGATCAGGGATCCTGAAATTCTGAAAAATTCCCAATAGAAACTCAAAAATCCCCAAAATTCCCAAAAGATTCCCAAGAAAGACACCAAAAATCCCACAGAAACTCAAAAATTCCCCAAAATTCCCAACAGAAAACCCAAAATTCCCAACAGAATCCTAAAAATTCCCAATAGAAACTCAAAAATTCCCAAGAATTCCCAACAGAAAACCCAAAATTCCCATTAGGAACACGAAATACCCAAAAATTCCCAGTAAAACCTCAAAAATTCCCTACACAGACCCTAAAATTCCCAACAATTCCCAATAGAAACTCAAAAATAGCCCAAAATTCCCAATAGAAACTCCAAAATTCCCCAAAATTCCCTGATTTTTGGTTAGGGAACTGGGAAAGGGCAGGAGTTGGGTTTAGGGATCTTGAAATTCCTGAAAATTCCCAGGTTTGGAAGGAAAAATTCCCAAAATGCCACTTTAGGAATTCAAAAATTCCCAAAAATTCCCAAAAGAATCCCAAGAATTCCCAAGAAATCTCAAGAAAGACACAAAAAATCCCAAAAATTCCCAACAGAAAATCCAAAATTCCCCAAAAATTCCCAATAGAAACCAAGAAATTCCCAAAATTCCCAATAGAAACTCAAAATTTTCCCAAAAGAATCCCAAGAATTCCCAACAAAAAACCCAAAATTCCCCGAAATTCCCAATAGGAACTCAAAAATTCCCAATAGAAAACCCAAAATTCCCAAAAATTTCCTTTACTGATCCTAAAATTCCCAAAAATTCCCAACAGGAATGCAAAAATTCCCAAAATTTCCCAACAGAGAATCCAAAATTCCCTCTAGGGATCCCAATGATTCCCAAAAAAACCCAAAATTCCCAAAAATTCCCAACAGAAACCCCAAAATTCCCAAAATTTCCCTATAAGGAACCCAAAATTGCTTATGGAAACCCCAAAATTCCCTTTAGGAACCCAAAAATTCCCAACAGAAACCCAAAAATCCCCTCTAGAGATCCCAAAATTCCCAAAAAATTCCCAACAGAAACTCCAAAATTCCCAAAACTTCCCTCCAAGGACCCCAAAATTGCTTCTGGACACCCCAAAATTCCCTTTAGGAACCCAAAAATTCCCAATAAAAACTCCAAAATTCCCAAAAATTCCCTATAAAGATCCCAAAATTTCCTATAGAGATCCCAAAATTCCCAAGAATTCCCAACAGAAACCCCAAAATTCCCAAAATTTCCCTCCAAGGACCCCAAAATTGCTCATAGGGACCCCAAAATTCCCTTTAGGAACCCAAAAATTCCCAAAAAAACCTCAAAATTCCCAAAAATTCCCAATAAAAACTCCAAAATTCCCAAAAATTCCCTATAAAGATCCCAAAATTTCCTATAGAGATCCCAAAATTCCCAACAGAAACCCCAAAATTCCCCAAATTTCCCTCCAAGGACCCCAAAATTTCCCAATAGAAACCCCAAAATTCCCTTTAGGAGCCCAAAATCCCCAAAAATTCCCAATAGAAACTCCAAAATCCCCAAAAATTCCCAATAAAAACTCCAAAATTCCCAAAAATTCCCTATAAGGACCCAAAATTCCCAATAGAAATCCCAAAATTCCCCAAAATTCCCTATAAGGACCCAAAAATTCCCAATAGAAACCCCAAAATTCCCAAAAATTTTCCTCCAATGACCCTAAAATTGCTTCTAGACACCCCAAAATTCCCTTTAGGACCCCAAAAAACCCAAAAATTCCCAATAAAAACTCCAAAATTCCCCATATGGATCCCAAAATTCCCCAAAAATTCCCATAAAGACACAAAAATTCCCAAAAAAGTCCCAATAGAAACCCCAAAATTTCACAGCAGAAACCCCAAATTTCCAAAATTTCCTACAGAGATCCCAAAATTCCTAACAGAAACCCCAAATTCCCAATAATTTCCAACAGAAACCCCAAAATTCCCAATAATTTCCAACAGAAACCCCAAAATTCCCAATAATTTCCCAATAGAAACCCCAAAATTCCCAAAATTTCCCTCCAAGGACCCCAAAATTGCTTATGGAAACCCCAAAATTCCCTTTAGGAACCCAAAAATTCCCAAAAAACCCCAAAATTCCCAAAAATTCCCAATAAAAACTCCAAAATTCCCAAAAATTCCCTATAAAGATCCCAAAATTTCCTATAGAGATCCCAAAATTCCCAATAGAAACCCCAAAATTCCCAAAAATTCCCTACAAAGATCCCAAAATTTCCTATAGAGATCCCAAAATTCCCAATAGAAACCCCAAAATTCCCAAAATTTCCCTCCAAGGACCCCAAAATTGCTCATAGGGACCCCAAAATTCCCTTTAGGAACCCAAAAATTCCCAATAAAAACTCCAAAATTCCCAAAAAATTCCCTATAAAGATCCCAAAATTTCCTATAGAGATCCCAAAATTCCCAATAGAAACCCCAAAATTCCCCAAATTTCCCTCCAAGGACCCCAGAATTTCCCAATAGAAACCCCAAAATTCCCTTTAGGAGCCCAAAATCCCCAAAAATTCCCAATAAAAACTCCAAAATTCCCAAAAATTCCCAATAAAAACTCCAAAATTCCCAAAAATTCCCTATAAGGACCCAAAATTCCCAATAGAAATCCCAAAATTCCTCAGCATTCCCTATAAGGACCCAAAAATTCCCTCCAGGGACCCCAAAATTCCCAAAAATTGTCCTCCAATGACCCTAAAATTGCTTCTGGACACCCCAAAATTCCCTTTAGGACCCCAAAAAACCCAAAAATTCCTATAAAAACCCCAAAATTCCCCATATGGATCCCAAAATTCCCCAAAAATTCTCCATAAAGACACAAAAATTCCCAAAAAAGTCCCAATAGAAACCCCAAAATTTCACAGCAGAAACCCCAAATTTCCAAAATTTCCTACAGAGATCCCAAAATTCCTAACAGAAACCCCAAAATTCCCAATAATTTCCCAATAGAAACCCCAAAATTCCCAAAAAATTCCCAACAGAAACCCCAAAATTCCCAATAATTTCCCAACAGAAACTCCAAAATTCCCAAAATTTCCCTCCAAGGACCCCAAAATTGCTCATAGGGACCCCAAAATTCCCTTTAGGAACCCAAAAATTCCCAATAAAAACTCCAAAATTCCCAAAAATTCCCAATAAAAACTCCAAAATTCCCAAAAATTCCCAATAAAAACTCCAAAATTCCCAAAAATTCCCTACAAAGATCCCAAAATTTCCTATAGAGATCCCAAAATTCCCAAAAAATTCCCAACAGAAACCCCAAAATTCCCAAAATTTCCCTCCAAGGACCCCAAAATTTCCCAATAGAAACCCCAAAATTCCCTTTAGGAGCCCAAAATCCCCAAAAATTCCCAATAAAAACTCCAAAATTCCCAAAAATTCCCAATAGAAACTCCAAAATCCCCAAAAATTCCCAATAAAAACTCCAAAATTCCCAAAAATTTCCTACAAGGACCCAAAATTCCCAATAGAAATCCCAAAATTCCTCAGAATTCCCTATAAGGACCCAAAAATTCCCTCCAGGGACCCCAAAATTCCCAAAAATTTTCCTCCAATGACCCTAAAATTGCTTCTGGACACCCCAAAATTCCCTTTAGGACCCCAAAAAACCCAAAAATTCCCAATAAAAACCCCAAAATTCCCATATGGATCCCAAAATTCCCCAAAAATTCTCCATAAAGACACAAAAATTCCCAAAAAGTCCCAATAGAAACCCCAAAATTTCACAGCAGAAACCCCAAATTTCCAAAATTTCCTACAGAGATCCCAAAATTCCTAACAGAAACCCCAAATTCCCAATAATTTCCCAACAGAAACCCCAAAATTCCCAAAAAATTCCCAACAGAAACCCCAAAATTCCCAATAATTTCCCAACAGAAACTCCAAAATTCCCAAAATTTCCCTCCAAGGACCCCAAAATTGCATACAGGGACCCCAAAATTCCCTTTAGGACCCCAAAAATTCCCAATAAAAACTCCAAAATTCCCAAAAATTCCCAATAAAAACTCCAAAATTCCCAAAAATTCCCTACAAAGATCCCAAAATTTCCTATAGAGATCCCAAAATTCCCAAAAAATTCCCAACAGAAACCCCAAAATTCCCAAAATTTCCCTCCAAGGACCCCAAAATTTCCCAATAGAAACCCCAAAATTCCCTTTAGGAGCCCAAAATCCCCAAAAATTCCCAATAAAAACTCCAAAATTCCCAAAAATTCCCAATAGAAACTCCAAAATCCCCAAAAATTCCCAATAAAAACTCCAAAATTCCCAAAAATTCCCTATAAGGACCCAAAATTCCCAATAGAAACCCCAAAATTCCTCAGAATTCCCTATAAGGACCCAAAAATTCCCTCCAGGGACCCCAAAATTCCCAAAAATTTTCCTCCAATGACCCTAAAATTGCTTCTAGACACCCCAAAATTCCCTTTAGGACCCCAAAAAACCCAAAAATTCCCAATAAAAACTCCAAAATTCCCCATCTGGATCCCAAAATCCCCTAGAGAGATCCCAAAATTCCCCAAAATTTCCCATAAAGACACAAAAATTCCCAAAAAAGTCCCAATAGAAACCCCAAAATTTCACAGCAGAAACCCCAAATTTCCAAAATTTCCTAGAGAGATCCCAAAATTCCTAACAGAAACCCCAAATTCCCAATAATTTCCCAACAGAAACCCCAAAATTCCCAAAAAATTCCCAATAGAAACCCCAAAATTCCCAAAATTTCCCTCCAAGGAGCCCAAAATTGCTCATAGGGACCCCAAAATTCCCTTTAGGAACCCAAAAATTCCCAAAAAAACCCCAAAATTCCCAGAAATTCCCAATAAAAACTCCAAAATTCCCAAAAATTCCCAATAAAAACTCCAAAATTCCCAAAAATTCCCTATAAAGATCCCAAAATTTCCTATAGAGATCCCAAAATTCCCAACAGAAACCCCAAAATTCCCCAAATTTCCCTCCAAGGACCCCAAAATTTCCATATAGAAACCCCAAAATTCCCTTTAGGACCACAAAATCCCCAAAAATTCCCAATAAAAACTCCAAAATTCCCAAAAATTCCCAATAAAAACTCCAAAATTCCCAAAAATTCCCTATAAGGACCCAAAATTCCCAATAGAAACCCCAAAATTCCCAAAAATTTTCCTCCAATGACCCTAAAATTGCTTCTGGAAACCCCAAAATTCCCTTTAGGACCCCAAAAAACCCAAAAATTCCCTCTAAAGACTCAAAAATTCCCAAAATTTCCTACAGAGACCCCAAAATTCCCCATCTGGATCCCAAAATCCCCTACAGAAACCCCAAAAGCCCCCAAAAAAATCCCCTATGGAAACCCCCAGACCCCCAAAATCCCATAAAATCCCCATAAATCCCCCAAAATCCCCTATAGAAACCCCAAAATCCCCTACAGAACCCCCAAAATCCCCTATAGAAACCCCAAAATCCCCTATAGGAACCCCAAACCCCCATAGAAACCCCAAAATCCCCTATAGAACCCCCAAATCCCCTATAGAAACCCCAGAACCCCAAATCCCCCAAAACCCTATAAAATCCCCCAAATCCCCACAGATCCCCTATAGAAACCCCAAAACCCCCTGTGAGGACCCCAAACACCCTATAGAAACCCCAAAATGCCCCCAAACCCCATCAATCCCCCAAAATCCCTACAGAAACCCCAAATCCCCCATAGAAACCCCAAAATCCCCATAGAAACCCCCAGAGCCCCAAAATCCCCAAAACCTATAAAACCCTACAGAAACCCCAAATCCCCACAGATCCCCTATAGCTCCCAAATAAAAACCCCAAATCCCCTATAGAAACCCCAGACCTCCCCAGGACCCCCAAACCCTATAAAACCCCTATAGAAACCCCCAAACCCCCAGAGAAACCCCAAATCCCCTATGGAAACCCCAAAAACCTATAGAAACCCCAAATCCCCTATGGAAACCCCAAAAACCTATAGAAACCCCAAATCCCCTATGGAAACCCCAAAAACCTATAAGGACCCCAAAATCCCCTATAGATCCCCCATAGAAACCCCCCAAAAAAACCCCAGACCTCCTATAGAGACCCCAAATCCCCAAATCCCCCAAAACCCTATAAACCCCCCAAAGATCCCCTACAGATCCCCTATAGAAACCCCAAATCCCCTATAGAAACCCCAGAGCCCCCAAATCCCCCCAAAACCCCCAAAGATCCCCTATAGAAACCCCAAATCCCCATAGAAACCCCAGTCCCCCAAATCCCCTAAATCCCCTATAGAAACCCCAAAATCCCCTATAGAAACCCCCAGAGCCCCCAAAATCCCCCAAACACCTATAAAATCCCTACAGAAACCCCAAATCCCCACAGATCCCCTATAGCTCCCAAAAAAAACCCCAAATCTATAGAAACCCCAGGACCCCAAACCCTATAAAACCCCTATAGAAACCCCAAATCCCCCAAAACCCCCAGAGAAACCCCAAATCCCCATGGAAACCCCAAAAAACCTATAAGGACCCCAAAATCCCCTATAGATCCTCCATAGAAACCCCAAAAAAAAAACCCCAGACCCCCTATAGAGACCCCAAATCCCCCAAAACCCTATAAAACCCCCAAAGATCCCCTACAGATCCCCTATAGAAACCCCAAATCCCTATAGAAACCCCCAGTCCCCCAAATCCCCCAAAATCCCCCAAAGATCCCCTATAGAAACCCCAAAACCCCTGTAAAGACCCTAAATCCCCTATAGAAACCCCAGACCCCTACAGAAACCCCCAGAACCCCAAATCCCCCAAAACCCTATAAAATCCCCCAAATCCCCTATAGAAACCCCCAAAACACCCTGTAAGGACCCCAAAATCCCCGTAAGGACCCCAAACCCCCTCGAGAAACCCCCAAATCCCCTATAGAAACCCCCAGACCCCTGCAGAAGCCCCCAGACCCCCAAATCCCCCCAAACCCCATAAAAACCCCACAAATCCCCTATAGTTCCCCTATAGCTCTCCATTCCCACCGTAGGTCTCGGACATGCTGGAAGCGGGCCGGGAAACAAGATGGCGGCGCCCAGGGAGAGCTACTTCCGGTGTCTCTGCGCATGCGCGGGGCGGGAGTGCCAGGAGATGGGCGTGGCTTGGGGAAGGGGGCGTGGTTTGGGGAGGGCGGGAAACGCGTTTGGAAGGGGGCGTGGCTTGTGAAGGGCGGGAAACGTGAGGTGAAAGCGGCGGGGCTTAGTGAGGGGGCGTGGCTTAGGAGAAAATGGCCTAAAATGGGGGAAAAATGACCTAAAATGAGGAAAAAATGACCCAAAATGGGAGGAAAGTGATACAAAATGGGAGAAAATGGCCTAAAATGGGAGAAAAATGACCTAAAATGAGGAAAAAATGATCCAAAATGGGAGGAAAGTGATACAAAATGGGAGAAAATGGCCTAAAATGGGGGAAAAATGATCGAAAATGGGAGAAAAATGACTCAAAATGGAGAAAAATGACCCGAAAATGGGTGAAAAATGACCGAAAATGGGAGAAAAATGACCCAAAATGGGAGGAAAATGACCCAAAATGGGTGGAAAATGACCGAAAATGGGAGGAAAATGACCCAAAATGGCCTAAAATCTGAATTAAAGGCATCCAAATGGTCTAAAATCAGCCAGAGGGAATTAAATGACCCAAAGTAGCCTAAAATCTGAAATTAAAGACTCCAAAGGAGCCTAAAATTGGCAAGAGAGGCTTAAAATCACCCTAAATGGGCCTAAAATGTGAAATAAAGGCACTCAAAGGGGACTAAAAGCAGCTGAAAGAGCTTAAAATCATTTAAAATGGGACTAAAATCACCCAAAATGGGGTGAAAATCTGAAATAAAAGCACTCAAAGGGGACTAAAATCAGCCAAAGGGGCCTAAAATCACCCAAAATGGGCCTAAAATTTAAAATAAAATGACCCAAAAGGCCCTAAAATCACCCAAAGTCGTCCAAAATCACCCAAAATCGCCCAAAATGGGCCTAAAATCTAAAATAAAAATACCCAAAGGGGTCTAAAATCACCCAAAGTGGCCCAAAATCACCCAAAATGGGCCCAAAATCCAAAATAAAAGCAGCCAAATGAGCCTAAAATTAGTCACAGGAGCCTAAAATCACCCAAAATGGGCCTAAAATTTAAAATAAAATTACCCAAAGGACCCTAAAATCACCCAATGTGGCCCAAAATCACCCAAAATGGGCCTAAAATTTAAAATATAAAGACCCAAAAGGCCCTAAAATCATCCAAAGTAGTCCAAAATCACCCAAAATCGGCCTGAAATCCAAAATAAAAGCATCCAAAGGGGCCAAAAATCACCCAGAGAGGCTTAAAATGGGACAAAAGGGGCCAAAAATCACCCAAAAGGGGCTTAAAATCGGAAATTAAAGCAGCCAAATGAGCCTAAAATTAGGCAAAGGAGCCTAAAATCACCCGAAATGGGCCTAAAATCCAAAATAAAAATACTGAAACGGGTCTGAAATGACCCAAAGTGGCCCAAAATCACCCCAAATGAGCCTAAAATTTAAAATAAAAACACCCAAGAGGCCCTAAAATCACCCAAAATGGAGCTATAATTGTGGGGGTGCGGCGGCCCGATGCTGCAGATCCCGAGTCCCCGAGGCCGGCGGTCGGCGTAATCCACGGGGACGCTGCCGAGGATGCCATCGCCTGGGACTCGGAGGAGGCCGGGCCGTAAACCGCTCTCT
>NW_028147256.1:350217-385871 GCF_008360975.1 Lichenostomus cassidix | reverse complement strand
CCTTGAGGGGAATTTGGGGTTCAAATTTTGAGGAAAATATCCCAACTTTGAGGGAAAGGATACCAGTTTTGAGGAAGAATCCAAATTTTGGGAAAAAGTCTCAATTTTTGGGGAAGAATCGCAATTTTTGGGAATTTTCAGGCCTTGGGATCAGGCCAGGCCGAGGCCTAGGAGGATTTGAGGGAATTCCAGACCCTGAGGGGATTTTTTGGTCCAAATTTTGGGGAAAAAGTCCGAATTTTTGGAGAAAATCTTCCCAGTTTGTAAAAAGAGTCCCAAATTTTAGGGAAAGGAGCCCAATTTTGGGGAAGAATCCCAATTTTTGGGGAGGAATCATCGTTTTTTGGGAATTTGCAAGGCTTGGGATTAGGCCAGGCCGAGGCCTAGGAGTATCCATGGAAAATTTCAGGCCCTGAGGGGATTTTTGGGTCCAAATTTTGCAGAAAACTCCCAATTCTTGGAAAAAATCTTCCCAGTTTGTAGGAAGAATCCAAATTTTGGGGATAAAGTCTCCATTTTGGGGAAGAATCCCAATTTTGGGAATTTTCAGGCTTCGGGATTAAGGTAAACCAAGGCCTAGGAGTATCCATGGAAAATTTCAGGCCCTGAGGAGATTTTTGGGTCCAAATTTTGCAGAAAACTCCCAATTCTTGGAAAAAATCTTCCCAGTTTGTAGGAAGAATCCCAAATTTTAGGGAAAGGAGCCCAAATTTTATGGAATTTTCCAGTTTTAGGGAATTTTCAGGCCTTGGAATTAGGCCTAGGAGTATCCATAGAAAATTTCAGGCCCTGAGGGGAGTTTTGGGGTCCAAATTTTGGGGTCCCTGGGGAGATTTGGGGGATTTTTCAGGGTTTTTTGGGGTCCCCAGGGGGTCTTTGGGGTCCCTTGGGTATCCCTGGGGTAAATTTGGGGGATTTTTCGGGGTTTTTGGAGATTTTTTAGGTCCTTGGGAGGGATTTGGGGTCCCTGGGGGAAATTTGGGGTAAATTTGGGGGATTTTTTTTGGGTTTTTTGGGGTCCCTGGGGAGATTTGGGGTCCCTGGAAATTTGGGGTATTTTTCTGGGGTTTTGGGGTCCCTGGGGGATTTGGGGGATTTCTTTTTTGGGGGTTTTTGGGGTCCCTGGGTGGGATTTAGGGGATCTTTGGGGGTTTTTTGGGGTCCCTGGGTGGCATTTGAGGTCCCTGGGGGAATTTGGGGGATCTTTTGGGGATTTTGGGGTCCCTGGGGAGTCCCTGGGGAGATTTGGGGTCAGTTTTGGGGTTTTGGGTCCCTGAGGGATTTCGGGAATCTTTGGGGTTTTTTTGAGGTCCCTGGGGTTAATTTGGGGTAAATTTGGGGAATCTTTGGGGTTTTTTTGGGGTCCCTGGGGTAAATTTGGGGGATTTTGGGGGATTTTTGGGGTCCCGGGGCTCCCTGGGTGGGATTTGTGGCATTTTTGGGGCATTTTTGGGGGATTTTTGGGGTTTTTCTGGGGTCCCTGGGGTAAATTTGGGGGATTTTTGGGGTCCTAAGGGTCCCTGGGTGGGATTTTGGGGCATTTTGGGGGGGTTTTAAGGGTTTTTTTGGGGATTTTGGGGGTTCTTGGGGTCCCGGGAGTCCCTGGGTGGGATTTCGGGTCAATTTTGGGGCATTTTGGGGTTTTTTTGGGGTCCCAGGGCTCCCTGGAGGGGAATTGGGGGACTTTGGGGTCAATTTTGGGGCATTTTTGGGGATTTTGGGGGGATTTTGGGAATTTTCGGTTTTTTTGGGGGTTTTTTTGGGGATTTTTGGGGTCCCGGGGGTCCCTGGGTGGGATTTGGGGTCAATTTTGGGGCATTTTCGGGGATTTTTTGGGGTCCTGCGGCTCCCTGACTGGGATTTGGGGTCAATTTCGGGGCATTTTTTGGGATTTTGGGGGGATTTGGGGTCAATTTCGGGGCATTTTTTGGGATTTTTGGGGAGATTTTCAGGGTCCCGGGATCCCTGCAGGAGAATTGGGGCATTTTTTGGGGTTTTTTTCAGGTTTTTTCGGGGGATTTTGGGTTCCGGGGCTCCCCGAGGTGTCCCAAGGCTCCCTGGCTGGGATTTGGGGTCAATTTTGGGGCATTTTCGGGCTTTTTTCGGAGGGATTTTTGGGTTTTTTGGACTCCCGAGGCTCCCCGAGGTGTCCCAAGGCTCCCTGGCTGGGATTTGGGGTCAATTTTGGGTCAATTTCGGGTATTTTTGGGGTTTTTCGGCTCCCCCAGCTCCCCCCTCGCACCTCTCCGCCCGGGCCGCGCTGGGGGCGTGGCCAAGGAGAATGGGCGTGGCCACGCAGCAGCGGCTGCGCTGATTGGCTGAGAGCTTCGGTGGGCGTGGTTTGGGCTGTACCATGTTCGGGGAGGGAGAGGGGGAGAGCGGGAGGGACAAAGTGACATCAGGAGGGACAAAGTGACATCGGGAGGGGACAAAATGACATTAGGGGGACAAAGTGACAGCTGGAGGGACAAAGTGACATCGGGAGGTGACAAAGTGACATCTGGAGGGACAAAGGACAGCCTGGGGGGTGACAAAGTGACATCAGGAGGTGACAAAGTGACACCAAGAGGGGACAAAGTGACATCAGGAGGGACAAAGTGACACCCAGAGGGGACAAAGTGACATCAGGAGGGACAAAGTGACACCCTAGGGGACAAAGTGACATCAGGAGGGACAAAGTGACATCCGGAGGGGACAAAGTGACATCGGGAGGGAACAAAGTGACATCAGGAGGTGACAAAGTGACACCCAGAGGTGACCAAGTGACACCCAGGGGGGACAAAGTGACAGCTGGAGGGACAAAGTGACACCTAGGAGGGACAAAGTGACATCAGGAGGGACAAAGTGACACCAAGTGACACTCTGGTTACCAAACGGGATTTTATTGCCGCAGGGAAATCTCCAAATCTTCTTTTTCTGTCCCCAAAATCCTCCCTGGGATGATCCTGGAAGGTTCTGGAATCTTCTGCAACCCGAAAAACCTCCCCTGGAGATGATTTAGGACAATCCGGAAAGTTCTGGAATCTTCTGCAACCCCAAAATCCTCCCCGGGATGATCCTGGAATCTTCTGGAACTTTCTGTTTCCCCAAAATCCTCCCCGGGATGATTTAGGACAACCCAGGAAGGTTCTAGATCTTTCTGTGTCCCCAAAATCCTCCCCAGGATGATCCAAGAAGGTTCTGGAATCTTCTCCAACCCCAAAATCCTCCCTGGAGATGATTTAGGACAATCCAGAAGGTTCTAGAATCTTCCGCAACCCCAAAATCCTCCCCGGGATGATCCAGAAGGGTTTTTTGGGGGTCCTGGAAAGATCTGGAAGGTTCTGGGATGATCCTGGTGGATCCAAAGGGTTCTAGAATGTTCCAGGAGATTCCGGGATGATCTTGGAAAGATCCTGGTGGATCCAGGAGGTTCTAGAAGGTTCCAGGATGATCCTGGAAGGATCCTGGTGGATCTGGGATGATCCTGGGATGGTTCAGGGGGTTCTAGAAGGTTCTGGGATGATCCTGGTGGATCCAGGGGGTTCTAGAAGCTTCCAGGAGATTCCGGGATGATCTTGGAAAGATCCTGGTGGATCCAGAGGGTTCTAGAAGGTTCTGGGATGATCCTGGAATGATCCTGGCGAATCCGAGAAGATCCCGGAAAGATCCTGGTGGATCCAGGGGGTTCTAGAAGGTTCTGGGATGACCGTGGGATGATCCTGGGGAATCTGAGAAGATCCTGGCGGATCCAGAGGGTTCTAGAAGCTTCTGGGAGATCCTGGTGGATCCAGAGGGTTCTAGAAGATTCCAGGACGATCCCAGAAAGCCCCAGAAGGTTCCAGAACCATTCCCTACTTCCCGGCGATGAGGGGGTTGCGCAGGACGACGATGACGGAGTCGCCGCGGAGGAACATCTTGGAGTCTGGGACAGTCCTGGGGGGTTCTAGAAGGTTCCAGAACGGTCCCAGAAAGCCCCAGAAGGTTCCAGAAGCAGGGAATTCCCTATTTCCCGGCGATCAGAGGGTTGCGCAGGACGACGATGACGGAGTCGCCGCGGAGGAACATCTTGGAGATGTAGCGATCCTTGTTGACCGGCTTGGACTTCTTCTTGCCTTTGCCGCTCTTGGGCACCTCGGTCCACATCTCCTTGACGTTCTCCAGAACCATGTTGCAGTGCCTGGGGAATTTAGGGGATTTTGGGGGGGATTTAGGAAATTTAGGGATTTGGAATTTAGGGATTTGGGGGTTTAGAGATTTTGGGGAGGAATTTAGGGATTTGGGAAGAAAATGGGAGTTTGGGAAAACGATTAAATTTAGGGGATTTTGGGGAAAACAAGAAATTTGGGAAATGGGATTTGGGGGAATTAGGGAAAAACGGATTTGGGTGGGGAAATGAGATTTTGGGGGAATTTAGGGGAAAACAAGAAATTTGGGGAAAAAAGGAGTTTGGGGAAAAATGGGGATTTTGGGGGAAATGGGGTTTGGGGAATTGGGAAATGGGGATTTGAGGGGGAAAATGAGAAATTTGGGGGAAAACAGGAGTTTGGGGAATGGGGATTTTGGGGGAAAATGGGGTTTTGGGGAAAAATGAGATTTGGGGAGGAAATGAGAAATTGGGAAAACAGGAGATTGGGGGAGGAAATGGGGAGTGGGGGAATTTAGGGGAGAGGAAAATGGGGATTTTGGGGAAATGATTTTGGGGATTTAGGGGATTGGGGAAATGGGGATTTGGGGGAACTTAGGGTGATTTTGGGAAATGAGAACTTGGGGGAAATAGGCAGATTGGGGAGGAAAATGGGGATTTGGGGGAAAACGGATTTGGGGGAAATGAGAAATTTGGGAGAAGAAATGGGGATTTAGGAGGAAAACAAGAAATTTCGGAGTTGGGGAGAAAAAGGGATTTGGGAAATGATTAGGTAAAATATGAAATTTGGGGAAAAAGTGTGGGGGAGGGGAGGTATTTGGGGGGGAAATGGGGATTTTGGGGGAAAATAGGGATTTTGGGGGGAATTTAGGGGATTTTGGGGGAGAAATGGGGATTTGGGGGGGGAAATGGGGAATTTAGGTGGGGAAATAGGGTGGGAATACTGAGGGGACACTGGCAACCCTGGGGACACTTTGAGGACCTTGGGGACACCCTGGGGACCTTGGGGACCCTGGGGACAGAACTCTCCCAATTCCAGAGGAAACCTGGAGGACACTGAGGTGACTTTGGGCAAACTCAGGTGACCCTTTGGCCACCATGGGGACACTGTGGTGACCCTGGGGACACCTTGGGGACCTCAGGGACACCTTGGGGACACCTTGGGGACACCCTGGGGACCTTGGGGACCCTGGGGACAGAACTCTCCCAATTCAGGGGAAACCTTGAGGACACTGAGGTGACTTTGGAGAAACTCTGGTGACCCTTTGGCCACCATGGGGATAATAAGGGGACACCGTGACAACCCTGGGGACACCTTGGGGACACCAGGGACCCCTCGGTGACACCTTGGGGACACCGGTGACAAGGCCACCGCACCTGTCGAAGGCCTTGACATGACCCAGAGGACCCTTGAGGACACTGAGGTGACTTTGGGCAAACTCAGGTGACCCTTTGGCCACCATGGGGATAATGAGGGCACACTGGGGACACTTTGGAGACCTTGGGGACACCCTGGGGACCACAGGGACACCCTGGGGACACCTTGGGGACACCTTGGGGACCTTGGGGACACCTTGGGGACACCGGTGACAAGGCCACCCCACCTGTCGAAGGCCTTGACACGACCCAGAGAACCCTTGAGGACACCGAGGTGACTTTAGGCAAACTCAGGTGACCCTTTGGCCACCATGGGGATAATGAGAGGACACCGCGGTGACCCTGGGGACACTTTGGGGACTTTGCAGACACTCTGGGGACTTTGGGGACACTCTGGGGACATCAGAAACCTCAAGGCTGAACCTGTCCTGGGCTCCCCGAGGACACTGAGGTGACTTTGGGCAAACTCTGGTGACCCTTTGGCCACCATGGGGACACCGAGGGGACACCTTGGGGACCTTGGGGACACCTTGGGGACACCGGTGACAGGGAAGCCACCGCACCTGTCGAAGGCCTTGACGCGGCCCAGCAGCTTCTTGTTGTTGCGGCAGTTGATGAGCACCTGGGTGTTGTTCTTGACGCTCTGCGTCAGCACCGACAGCGGCCCCGTGTTGAACTCCTCCTCCTCGCGCTTCTGCAGCTCCTCGGGCGTCATCTCGCTCTTGGGCTTGTTCAGCAGGCTCCTGGGGACACGGGGGGGACGTTGGGGACATCAGGGGATGGTGGGGACATCAGGGATATTGGGAATGTTGGGGACATCAGGGTATTTGGGGATATTTTGGGATGTTGGGGATATTGGGGACATTGGAGACATTGGGGACATTGGGGATGTCATTGTTCTCTGGGGTCATCTCGCTCTTGGGCTTGTTCAGCAGGCTCCTGGGGACAGCAGGGGGACACAGGGGACACGTTGGGGACATTGGGGACACCAGGGATATTGGGGATGTTGGGGACATCAGGGTATTTGGGGATATTTTGGGATGTTGGGGACATTGGGGACATTGGGGATGTCATCGCTCTCTGGGGTCATCTCGCTCTTGGGCTTGTTCAGCAGGCTGCTGGGGACATAGGGACACGGTGGGGACATTGGGGATGTTAGGGATATTTGGGATGTTGGGGACATTGGGGATATTTTGGGGACATTGGGGGTGCTGGGGACATTGGAGATATTGGGGATGTTGGGGATGTTGGGGATAATGGGGACACTGGGGACTTTGGGGACATTGGGGATGTTGGAGATATTGGGAACATTGGGGATAATGGGGACATTGGGGATGTTGGGGACATTGGGGATATTTGGGATGTTGGGGACATCAGGGGGACAGGGGATGTCATCGCTCTCTGGGGTCATCTCGCTCTTGGGCTTGTTCAGCAGGCTGCTGGGGACAGCAGGGGGACATTGGGTACACGTTGGAGACAGCAGGGGACATTGGGGATGTTGGGGACGTTGGGGACGTTAGTGATATTTGGGATATTGGGGACATTAGAGACACTGGGGATGTTGAGGACACTGGGGACATTGGGGTGTTGGGGATATTTGGGGATGTTGGGGACATTGGGGACATCAGGGGGTGTCGGGGACATTGGGGATGTTGAGGGTGTTGAGGATATTGGAGATACTGGGGACATTGGGGACTTTGGGGACGTTGGGGACATTGGGGATGTTGGGGACATCAGGGGGACTTTGGCGATGTTGGGGATATTGGGGATATTTTGGGATTCTGGGGACATTGGGGGAATTTGGAGACATTGTGGATATTGGGGACATTGGGGATGTTGGGGACATTGGGATGTTGGGGATATTTTGGGATGTTGGGGACATTTTGGGATGTTGGGGACATTGGGGACATCAGGGACGTCATAGGGACATTTCCATCCCATCCCCCCCACATTTTCCCCATTTTTCCCTTGCATTTTCCCCGTTTTTTCCTGTTTTTTTCCCCATTTCCCTGTTTCTCCCCGTTTTATCCCATTTTTTCCCCATTTTATCCCATTTTTTCCCCATATTTTCCCTGTTTTTTTCCCCATTTTCCCCCTTTTTTCCCCATTTTCCACCCGTTTTATCCCATATTTTCCCCATTTCTCCCTGGCTTTCCCCATTTTATCCCATATTTTCCCCTTTTATCCCCTTTTTATCCAATTTTTCCCTTTTTCTCCCCATTTTTTCTCCTTTTTTCCCATTTCCCCCATTTTTTCCCCGCATTTTCCCCACATTTTCCCCATTTCCATCCCATTTTCCCCACATTTTCCTTGTTTTATCCCATCTTTTCCTCATTTTTTCCCTGTTTTTACCAGTTTTTTCCCCATTTCCCTCCCATTTTTCCTGTTTCTCCCCATTTTCCCCCGTTTTATCCCATATTTTCCTTATTTTATCCTGGTTTTCCCCATTTTTCCCCACATTTTCCCCATTTTCCCCCCATTTCCATCCCATTTTCCCACATTTTCCCCTTTTTTTCCCATTTTTCTCCTTTTTTCCCGATTTTCTCCCCATTTTCCCTCCGGTTTTCCCGCTTATCCCCGTTTCTCCCCGTTTATCCCCATTTTTCCGGCTTTCTCCCCATTTTCCCCATTTTTTTTCCCTTTTTTTCCCCATTTTATCCCATATTTTCCCCATTTTCCCCGTTTTTTCCCCATTTTTCCCCGTTTCTCCCCATTTTATCCCGTATTTCCCCCGTTTTATCCCAGTTTATCCCCATTTTATCCCATATTACCCCCGTTTTATCCCCATTTTCCCCCGTTTTTCCCGTTTTTTCCCCTTTTTTCCCCATTTTCTCCCGTTTTTTCCCCTTTTTTCCCCATTTTCTCCCCGTTTCTCCCCGTTTTATCCCGTTTTTCCCCCGTTTTATCCCAGTTTATCCCCATTTTATCCCATATTACCCCCGTTTTACCCCATTTTTCCCCGTTTTTCCCGATTTTTCCCCTTTTTTCCCCATTTTCTCTCTCCTCACTCACATGGCTGCTTCTCTCTCTCTCCCGCCGCTCCCGCTGCACTTCCGGGTCACGCTGCACTTCCGGCTCCCCAGCCTGGCCAATCAGAGGCCGAGGCGTGTCGTGACGCAATGATAATGGGCGTGGTCACGGCGATGGGCGTGGCCTTGGTGGGCGTGGCCTCCGCGGGGTCACGGATGGATTTTTGGGGAGAATTTGGGGGATTTCGAGGGGATTTTGGGGGATTTCGGGGGAAATTTTGGGATCTGAGAGGGAATTTTGGGTTTCCCGAGGGAAAATTTGGGGTTTTTAGGGGAAATTTTGGGGTTTTTAGGGTAAATTTTGGGGTTTTAAGGGAAATTTTGGGGTCTCGGAGGGTAAATTTTGGGGTCTTAGCGGGGATTTTGGGTGATCCAGAGGGGATTTTGGGCTCTCCGAGGGGATTTTGGGGTCCCAAATGAGATTTTTGGGCTCTTAGGGTAAATTTTGGGGTCTAAGATGGGAATTTGGGGTCTCAGAGGGTAAATTTTGGGATCTGAGAGGGAATTTTGGGTTTCCCGAGGGAAATTTTGGGGGTCTTAGGGTAAATTTTCGGGTCTAAGATGGAATTTTGGGGTCTCAAAGAGGAATTTGGGGTGATCCAGAGGGAAATTTGGGACTCTCAGGGCAAATTTTGGGGTCCCAAATGAGATATTGGGCTCTCAGAGGGTAAATTTTGGGTTCCCCAAAGGAAATTTGGGGCTCTCAGGGTAAATTTTGGGGTCTCCAAGGGAATTTTGGGCTTCCCAAAATTGGGAATCCCCCAAATTTGGGGCTCTTAGGGTAATTTTTGGGGTCTCAGAGAGGAATTTGGGATCTCAGAAGGGAAATTTTGGGCTCTCAGAGGGAATTTTGGGTTTCTCAGGGAAAATTTGGGGTTTTTAGGGTAAATTTTGGGGTCTCAGAGGGCAAATTTTGGGGTTTCAGAGGGAATTTTGGGTTTCCCAAGATAAATTTGGGGCTCTTAGGGGAAATTTTGGGGTCTCAGCAGGGATTTTGGGGTCCCAAATGAGATATTGGGGGTCTTAGGGTAAATTTTGGGTGATCCAGAGGGGATTTTGGGGTCCCAGGGGGTAAATTTTGGGCTCTCAGAGAGGAATTTGGGGGTCTTGGGGTAAATTTTGGGCTCTCAGAGGGTAAATTTTGGGTTTCCCAAGGGAAATTTGGGGCTCTTAGGGTCAATTTTGGGTTCCCAGAGGGAATTTTGGGGGTCTTAGGGTAATTTTGGTCTCTCAGGTTAAATTTTGGGCTCTCAGAGGGGATTTTGGGGTCTCTGGGAGGATTTTGGGTGATCCAGAGGGGAATTTGGGGTCTTAGAGTAAATTTTGGGGTCTAAGATGGGATTTTTGGGTCTCAAAGAGGAATTTGGGGTGATCCAGAGGGAAATTTGGGACTCTCAGGGCAAATTTTGGGGTCCCAGAGGGTAAATTTTGGGGTCTGAAAGGGAAATTTGGGTTTCCCAAGGGAAATTTTGGGGTTTTTAGGGCAAATTTTGGGCTCTCAGAGGGTAAATTTTGGGTGATCCAGAGGGGATTTTGGGGTGTTGGGGTTTTGGGGGGTCACGGAGGGAATTTGGGGGATTTAGGGAGGATTTTGGGAGTCTTAGGGTAAATTTTGGGGTCTCAGAGGATAAGTTTTGGGGTCTCAGTGGGGATTTTGGGGTCCCAGAGAGGAATTTGGGATCTCAGAGGGTAAATTTTGGGGTCTCAGTGGGGATTTTGGGGTCCCAAATAAGATATTGGGGGTCTCAGGTTAAATTTTGGGGTCTCAGAGTGTAAATTTTGGGGTCTCAGAGAGGAATTTTGGGGTCCCAAATGAAACATTGGGGGTCTTAAGTTAAATTTTGGGGTCTCAGAGGGTAAATTTTGGGGTCTCATAGAGGAATTTGGGGTCCCAAATGAGATATTGGGGTCTCGGAGGGTAAATTTTGGGCTCTCAGGGTAAATTTTGGGCTCCCAGAGGGAATTTTGGGTTTCCCGAGGGAAATTTGGGGTCTCAGAGGGTAAATTTTGGGGTCTCAGAGAGGAATTTTGGGGTCCCAAATGAAACATTGGGGGTCTTAAGTTAAATTTTGGGGTCTCAGAGGGGATTTTGGGTGATCCAGAGGGGATTTTGGGGTCCCAAATGAGATATTTGGGCTCGGAGGGTAAATTTTGGGGTCTCAGAGGGTAAATTTTGGGGTCTCTGGGGGGGGTTTTGGGGGTCCCAGAGGGAACCCCCAAAGGGAATTTTGGGTTTCCCGAGGGAAATTTGGGGTCTCAGAGGGTAAATTTTGGGGTCTCGGCGGGAATTTTGAGGTCCCAGGGGGTAAATTTTGGCGTCTCAGAGAGGAATTTGGTGTCTCAGAGGGTCAATTTTGGGATCTGAGAGGGAATTTTGGGTTTCCCGAGGGAATTTTGGGGTTTTTAGGGTAAATATTGGGTTCTCAGAGGGTAAATTTTGGGTGATCCAGAGGGGATTTTGGGGTGTCGGGGGTTTTGGGGGGTCGCGGAGGGAATTTGGGGGATTTAGGGAGGATTTTGGGAGTCTTAGGGGAAATTTTGGGTTCTCAGTGGGGATTTTGGGGTCTCAGTGGGGATTTTGGGGTCCCAGAGAGGAATTTGGGATCTCAGAGGGTAAATTTTGGGCTCTCAGAGGGGAATTTGGGGTCCCAAATGACATATTGGGGGTCTCAGGGGAAATTTTGGGGTCTCAGAGGGTAAATTTTGGGTTTCCCAAGGGAAATTTGGGGCTCTTAGAGTAAATTTTGGTGTCTCAGAGGAGATTTTGGGGTCCCAGAGGGGATTTTGGGGTCTCAGAGGGTAAATTTTGGGGTCCCAGAGGAAATTTTGGTTCTCAGCGAGTAAATTTTGGGGTCTCAGGGAGGAATTTGGAGTCCCAAATGCGACATTGAGGGTCTCAGGGTAAATTTTGGGGTCTCAGAGAGTGAATTTTGGGGTCTCGGAGGGGATTTTGGGGTCCCAAATGAGATATTTTTGGGTCTCAGAGGGTAAATTTTGGGATCTCAGAGGGGATTTTGGGGTCCCAAATGAGATATTGGGGGTCTTGGGGTAAATTTTGGTGTCTCAGAGGGTAAATTTTGGGGTCTCAGAGAGGATTTTGAGTGATCCAGAAGGAATTTTGGGTTTCCCAAGAGAAATTTGGGAGTCTTAGGGTAAATTTTGGGCTCTCAGAGGGTAAATTTTGGGGTCTCCGAGGGGATTTCGGGTGATCCAGAGGGAATTCTGGGTTTCCCAAGGGAAATTTGGGGGTCTTTGGGTAAATTTTGGTGTCTCGGAGGAGATTTTGGGTGATCCAGAAGGGATTTTGGGGGTCCCAGAGGAGATTTTGGGTCTCAGAGAGGAAATTTTGGGGTCTCAGGGTAAATTTGGGGCTCTCCGAGGGGAATTTGGGGTCCCAGAGGGTAAATTTTGGGGTCCCAAATGGGATTTTGGGGTCCCAGAGGGTAAATTTTGGGTTTCCCAGGGAAAATTTGGGGCTCTCAGGGTAACTTTTGGGGTCTCAGAGGGTAACTTTTGGGATTTTAGGGTAAATTTTGGGGTCGCCGAAGGGGCGTGGCCGGCGGTTTCAGGGCGTGGCAGCCACGTGCCAAAGGGGGCGTGGCCACTCGGATGACTGACAGCTACGTCATCACCGACTGGGCGTGGTCAGCCCAGGGGCGCGCCCAGGTGAGGGGCGTGGCCAGGTGTGTTCCCCGCCACAAGCCACGCCCACAAGAGGGCGTGGTTAACGAGGGGGCGTGTCCACACGAGGGGGCGTGGCCATGGGGGTTCTTAAAGGGGCCGCGTCCCCTAGGGGGGCGTGTCGGGGGTGCGGTTAGGGGCGTGGCCAAGGAAGGGGCGTGTCCACAGGGGGTGTGTGGGTGGGCGTGGCCTGTCTGAGGGGGCGTGGCCTGGCGGAGGGGGCGTGTCCGAGGAGGGGGCTCGGCGCGGGTGCGGAGGGCGGCAGCGGCGGCCATGGACGGGCGGCCCGGGCCGGTGCGCGGGGGCTACCGGGGCTACCGGGGGCTAGCGAGGGGCTAGCGGGGCGGTGAGACCCCCGGGGTCCTGCATCGACCCCCGAGCCTGGGGGTCCCGGCGGGGAGACCCCGGGGGGGCGGGGTCCGATCGCTCGGGGGGTTGCACCGGAATGCGACCCCCGGGGGGGGCGGGGCGGGAATTTGGGGGTCCTGGGGGGGGTGAGACCCCCGGGGGGCGGGGCTGGGGTGGGCTGGGGGTCTCGGGAGCCCCGGGGGGGGCGGGGCAGGGTTGGGTTGGGGTCCCGGAACGGGAATTTCGGGGGGAGGGGAGCGGGAATTTGGGGGGTTGAGACCCCCGGGGGGCGGGGCCGGGAATTTGGGGGGCTGAGAGCGGGACTGGTCCCAGTTAGAACTTTGTACTGGCCCCAGTTAGTGACCGGTACTGGTCCCAGTTAGTACTTTATACTGGTCCCAGACCCAGCCCGGTACTGGTCCCAGTCAGATTCTGGTACAGGTCCCACTTAGCACTTTAAACTGGTTCCAGTCCCAGCCTGGTACTGGTCCCAGTTTGCGCCTTGTACTGGTCCCAGTCCCAGTCTGGTACTGGTCCCAGTCAGAGCCCGGTACTGGTCCCAGTTAGAACTTTGTACTGGTCCCAGTTAGTGACTGGTACTGGACCCAGTCCTATCCCTGTACTGGTCCCAATTAGAGCCTTGTACTGGTCCCAGTTAGCACTTTATACTGGTCCCAGTCCCAGTACGGTACTGGTCCCAGTCAGATTCTCGTACTGGTCCCAGTTAGAACTTTATACCAATTCCAGTCAAGAGTCTGGTACTGGTCCCAGTCAGAGTCTGGTACTGGTTCCAGTCAGAGTCTGGTACTGGTTCCAGTTAGTGACTGGTACTGGTCCCAGTAAGATTCTCGTACTGGTCCCAGTAAGATTCTCGTACTGGTCCCATTCAGTGCCTGGTACTGGTTCCAGTTAGTGACCGGTACTGGTCCCAGTTAGAGCTCTGTACTGGTTCTAGTCAGTGCCTGTACTGGTCCCAGTTAGAACTTTGTTCTTGTCCCAGTCCCAGCCCGGTACTGGTTTCAGTAAGAGTCTGGAAACTGGTCCCAGTTAGAGCTCTGTACTGGTTCCACTCAGTGTCTTGTACTGGTCCCAGTTAGAACTTTGTTCTTGTCCCAGTCCCAGCCCAGTACTGGCCCCAGTTAGCTCTCTATACTGGTCCCAGTTAGAACTTTGTTCTTCAGTCAGCGCCTTGTACTGGTCCCAGTTAGTGACCGGTACTGGTCCCAGTTAGCCCTTTATACTGGTCCCAGTTAGAGCTTCGTACTGGTCCCAGTCAGCGCCTTGTACTGGTCCCAGTTAGTGCCTGGTACTGGTCCCAGTTAGCCTTTTATACTGGTGCTGGTTTGCCTTGTACTGGTCCCGGTCAGAGCCCGGTACTGGTAACAGTTAGTGCCTGGTACTGGTCCCAGTTAGCACTTTATACTGGTCCCAGTTAGCCCTCCATACTGGTCCCAGTTAGCTCTCTATACTGGTCCCAGTTAGCTCTCTATACTGGTCCCAGTTAGCCCTTTACACTGGTCCCAGTCAGAGGCCAGTACTGGTCCCAGTTAGCCCTTTACACTGGTCCCAGTTAGCCCTTTTCACTGGTCCCAGTTAGCCCTTTACACTGGTCCCAGTTAGCCCTTTTCACTGGTCCCAGTTAGCCCTTTACACTGGTCCCAGTTAGCGCTCTATACTGGTCCCAGTTAGCCCTTTATACTGGTCCCAGTTAGCCCTTTGTACTGGTCCCAGTTAATGCTTTATACTGGTCCCAGTTAGCGCTCTGTACTGGTCCCAGTTAGCTCTCTATACTGGTCCCAGTCCCATCCCGCCGCTCGCACTCCCGTCCCGCCCCTTCCCGCCCCTCATTTCCATAAATCTCCATAAATTAGCATAGCCACGCCCCCCGGCCGCGCCTCCTCCCCCCTCGCGAGGCCCCTCGGGCTGCGCGCCAGGAGAGGAATGGGAACGGAACGGGAACAGGGCAGGAACAGCCCGTCCCGCCAGCCGCACGTGCGCGGGGACACGCGAGATACATGGGAGAACATGGGATAACATGGGAATTACATGGGAATTACATGGGAATATAGAAATACATGGGAAATACATTGTTATATGGGGATATGGGGATATAGGGGATGGTTCTATGGGAACGGGAACAGGGCAGGAACAGCCCGTCCCGCCAGCCGCACGTGCGCGGGGACACGCGAGATACATGGGAAATACATGGGAACTACATGGGAACTACATGGGATAACATGGGAAAACATTGTTATATTGTTATATGGTTAAATATGGTTATATGGGGATGCGGGGATATAGGGGATGGGTATATGGGAACGGGAACAGGGCAGGAACAGCCCGTCCTGAGAGCTGCACGTGCGCGGGGACACGCGAGATACATGGGAGAACATGGGAAATACATGGGATAACATGGGAACTACATGGGATAACATTGTTATATTGTTGTATGGTTAAATATGGTTATATGGAGATATGGGGATATAGGGGATGGTTGTATGGGAACGGGAACAGGGCAGGAACAGCCCGTCCCGAGAGCCGCACGTGCGCGGGGACACGCCAGATACATGGGAGAACATGGGAACTACATGGGATAACATGGGATAACATTGTTATATTGTTATGTGGTTAAATATGGTTATATGGGGATGCGGGGATATAGGGGATGGGTATATGGGAACGGGAACAGGGCAGGAACAGCCCGTCCCGCCAGCCGCACGTGCGCGGGGACACGCGAGATACATGGGAGAACATGGGATAACATGGGAATTACATGGGAATTACATGGGAATATAGAAATACATGGGAAATACATTGTTATATGGGGATATGGGGATATAGGGGATGGTTCTATGGGAACGGGAACAGGGCAGGAACAGCCTGTCCCGCCAGCCGCACGTGCGCGGGGACACGCCAGATACATGGGAACTGCATGGGAAATACATGGGATAACATGGGAAATACATGGGAATGTGGAAATACATGGTTATATGGGGATATATGGGGATATGTGGTTGTATGGGAACGGGAACAGGGCAGGAACAGCCCGTCCCGCCAGCCGCACGTGCGCGGGGACACGCGAGATACATGGGAACTGCATGGGAACTACATGGGATAACATGGGAACTACATGGGAAAAAACATTGGAAAAAACAGGGGGAAAAACATGGAGAAAACATTGGAACAACATGGGAAAAACATGGGGAAACACAGGGAAAACATGGGGAAACATGGGAACAACATGGGGAAAACATGGGAAAACATGAAAAAACATGGGGAAATGTGAAAACCATGGGGAAACATAGGAAAACCATGGGGAAAACATTGAAAAACATTGGAAAAACATGGTAACAACATGGGAAAACATGGAAAAACTTGAGAAAAACTTGGGAACAACATGGGGAAAACTTGGGAAAACATGGAGAAAACATGGGAAGAACATCGGGAAAATTTGGGAAAACATGGGGAAATGTGGGAAAAACATGGGAAAACACGGGAGAACACGGGAGAACACGGGAATGTGGGAACATGGGACGTTGGGGTGCACTGGGAAGTGTTTGGGGAGGTTTGGGGTTGATTTTTGGGATCCAATATGGGATTTTTTAGGTTTTTTGGGATTCAATATGGGATTTTTTGGGGTTAATTTTTGGGTACAATATGGGATTTTTTGGGATACAATTTGGGATTTTTGGGATACAATAGGGGATTTTTTGGGGTTAATTTTTGGGTTACAATAGCAGATATTTTGGGATTTTTGGGATACAATATGGGATTTTTTTTGGGTTTTGGGTTACAATATGGGATTTTTCGGTTACAATATGGGATTTTTTGGGGTTTTTGGGTTACAATAGGGGATTTTTGGGTTACAATAGGGGATTTTTGGGATACAATAGGGGATTTTTGGGATACAATAGGGGATTTTTTGGGGTTTTTGGGTTACAATAAGGGATTTTTGTGATACAATATGGGATTTTTTTTGGGGTTTTGGGTTACAATATAGGATTTTTTTGGGATTTCCCCCCAGGCCGACCCCCGAGGGCCGGCGGGAGCGCTCTGGGGACAGAGTGGGAATTCATTGGGGATGTTTTGGGTGACTTTGTGGATGTTTTGGGGCTATTTTGGGTTACAATAGCGGATGTTTTTGGGAATTTTGGGATTTTTGGGATACAATATGGGATGTTTAGGGTCTGATTTTTGGGATTTCCCCCCAGGCTGACCCCCGAGGGCTGGCGGGAGCGCTCCCGGGACAGAGTGGGAATTAATTGGGGATGTTTTGGGACTATTTTGGGTTACAATATGGGATTTTTGGGATACAATATGGGATTTTTTGGGACTATTTTGGGTTACAATAAGGGGTTTTTGGGATACAATATGGGATTTTTTTAGGGTTTATGGGTTACAATATAGGATTTTTTTGGGATTTCCCCCCAGGCCGACCCCCGAGGGCACCGGAAACACTCCCAGGACAGAGTGGGAATTCTTTGGGGATGTTTTGGGACTATTTTGGGTTACAATAGCGGATGTTTTTGGGAATTTTGGGATTTTTGGGATACAATATGAGATGTTTAGGGTCTGATTTTTTGGGATTTCCCCCCAGGCCGACCCCCGAGGGCACCGGGAACACTCTTGGGACAGAGTGGGAATTAATTTGGGATGTTTTAGGGCTATTTTGGGTTACAGTAGCGGATTTTTGGGATACAATATGGGATTTTTTTTGGGCTTTGGGATACAATATGGGATTTTTGGGATACAATATGGGATTTTTTGGGGATTTTGGGTTACAATAAGGGATTTTTGGGATACAATAGGGGATTTTTTGGGGTTTTTGGGTTACAATAGGGGATTTTTGGGTTACAATATGGGATTTTTTGGGGTTTTTGGGTTACAATATGGGATTTTTGGGTTACAATAGAGAATTTTTGGGGTTTTTTGGTTACAATAAGGGATTTTTTGGGGATTTTTGGGATACAATATGGGATTTTTGGGTTACAATAGGGGATTTTTTAGGGTTTATGGGTTACAATATAGGATTTTTTTGGGATTTCCCCCCAGGCCGACCCCCGAGGGCCGGCGGGAGCGCTCCCGGGACGCGGCCCGGTGCCGCCGCAGCCGCGAGGCAGAGGTGTTCGGCCAGCTGGCCTTGGCGCTGCCCTTCGCCCGCGGGGTCAGCGCGCACCTGGACAAAGCGTCCATCATGAGGCTGACCATCAGCTACCTGCGCGTCCACCGCCTGCTGGCAGCCGGTCAGAGACCCCAAAATTTATCTGGGTTATCCTAAAATTATCGGGGTTATCCTAAATTTATCGGGAGACCCCAAAATTCAATGGGAGACCCCAAAATTCGCCAGGATTACCCCAAAATTTAGTGGGATCACACCGAAAATTCAGCAGGATTATCCCGAAATTTTACCAGAATCACCCAAAAATTTACTGGGATTACCCGAAATTCACCAGGAGTCCCCAGAATTTACCAGGACATCCCCAAATTCAATGGGAGACCCCAAAATTTATTGGAAGACCCCAAAATTGTCCATCATGAGGCTGACCATCAGCTACCTGCGCGTCCACCGCCTGCTGGCCGCCGGTCAGAGACCCCAAAATTTATCTGGGTTATCCTAAAATTATCGGGGTTATCGTAAATGTATCAGGGTTATCCTAAATTTATCGGGATTACCCCAAAATTCAATGGGATTACCCCAAACCAAATGGGATTATCCCTCAAAATTCACCTGGGTTAGCCCAAAATTGAGCGGGATCACACTGAAAATTCAGCAGGATTATCTCAAAATTTACCAGAATTACTCCAAAATTTATTTGGGTTACCCTGGAATTTATCGGGGTGATCCTGAAATTATCGGGGTTATTCTACATTTATCAGGGTTATCCAAAATTTCTTGGGAGATCCCGAAATTGTCCATCATGAGGCTGACCATCAGCTACCTGCGCGTCCACCGCCTGCTGGCCGCCGGTCAGAGATCCCAAAATTTATTTGGGTTATCCTAAAATTTATTGGGGTTATCCTAAAATTATCGGGGTTATCGTAAATTTATCGGGAGACCCCAAAATTCGCCAGGATTACCCCAAAATGTAGCGGGATCACACCGAAAATTCAGCAGGATTATCCCGAAATTTTACCAGAATCACCCAAAAATTTACTGGGATTACCCGAAATTCACCAGGAGTCCCCAGAATTTGGGGGATGTCCACCAGGACATCCCCAAATTCAATAGGAGACCCCAAAATTTATCGGGATTACCCCAAGATTGTCCATCATGAGGCTGACCATCAGCTACCTGCGCGTCCACCGCCTGCTGGCCGCGGGTCAGAGACCCCAAATTTAGTGGGGTTATCCTAAAATTTAGTGGGATTATCCTAAAATTTAGTGGGGTTATCCTAAAATTATCGGGGTTATCGTAAATTAATCGGGAGACCCCAAAATTCGCCAGGATTACCCCAAAATTTAGTGGGATTATCCTAAAATTTAGTGGGGTTATCCTAAAATTATTGGGGTTATCCTAAAATTATCGGGGTTATCGTAAATTTATCGGGAGACCCCAAAATTCAATGGGATTACCCCAAACCAAATGGGATTATCCCCAAAATTCACCTGGATTAGCCCAAAATTGAGCGGGATCACACTGAAAATGTATTGGGGTTACCCTGGGATTTATCGGGGTGATCCTGGAATTTATTGGGGTGATCCTGAATTTATTGGGATTTACCCAAAATTCACCATCATGAGGCTGACCATCAGCTACCTGTGCGTCCACCGCCTGCTGGCAGCCGGTCAGAGACCCCAAAATTTATCTGGGTTATCCTAAAATTTAGTGGGATCATCCTAAATTTATGGGGAGACCCCAAAATTCAACGGGAGACCCCAAAATTGAGTGGGATTACCCCAAAATTGAGCAGGATCACATTCAAAATTCACTGGGATTACCCCAAAATTCACCAGGATTACCCCAAAATTTACTGGGATTACACCCAAAATTTATTGGGGTTATCCTGGGATTTATTTGGGTTATCTTAAGTTTATCGGGAGACCCCAAAATTCGCCAGGATTACCCCAAAATTTAGCGGGTTTACACCTAAAATTTATTTGGGTTACCCCAAAATTTAGTGGGGTTACCCTGGGATTTATTGGGGTTTATTTATCCTAAACTTATCGGGAGACCCCAAAATTCAATGGGAGACCCCAAAATTCGCCAGGATTACCCCAAAATTGAGTGGGATCACACCCCAAATTTATTTGGGTTATCCTGAAATTTATCGGGGTTATCCTAAATTTATTTGGGTTACCCCTAAATGTATCAGGGTTATCCTAAATTTATCGGGAGACCCCAAAATTCAACAGGATTACCCCAAAATTCGCCAGGATTACCCCAAAATTTATCAGGATCACACCGAAAATTCAGCAGGATTATCCCAAAATTCACCAGGATTACCCCAAAATTTACCAGGATTGCACCCAAAATTTATTGGGATTACCCTGGAATTTATTAGGATTATTGTAAATTTATTGGGAGATCCCAAAATTGTCCATCATGAGGCTGACCATCAGCTACCTGCGCGTCCACCGCCTGCTGGCCGCGGGTCAGAGACCCCAAAATTTATCTGGGTTATCCTAAAATTTAGTGGGGTTCATCCTAAAATTATTGGGGTTATTCTAAATGTATCAGGGTTATCCTAAATTAATCGGGAGACCCCAAAATTCACCAGGATTACCCCAAAATTCGCCAGGATTACCCCAAAATTGAGCGGGATCACACCGAAAATTCAGCAGGATTATCCCAAAATTTACTGGGATTACCCCAAAATTTATTTGGGTTACGCTGGGATTTATAGGGGTGATCCTAAATTTATCGGGAGACCCCAAAATTCACCAGGATGACCCCAAAATTAAGCAGGATCACATCCAAAATTCACTGGGATTACCCCAAAATTTATCGGGTTTACACCTAAAATTTATTTGGGTTATCCCAAAATTTAGTGGGGTTACCCTGGGATTAATGGGGTTATCCTAAAATTATCGGGAGACCCCAAAATTCAATGGGAGACCCCAAAATTCACCAGGATTTCCCCAAAATTCGCCAGGATTACCCCAAAATTGAGCAGGATCACACCGAAAATTCAGCAGGATTATCCCGAAATTTTACCAGAATCACCCAAAAATTTACTGGGATTACCCGAAATTCACCAGGAGTCCCCAGAATTTACCAGGACATCCCCAAATTCAATAGGAGACCCCAAAATTTATCGGGATTACCCCAAACTTGTCCATCATGAGGCTGACCATCAGCTACCTGCGCGTCCACCGCCTGCTGGCAGCCGGTCAGAGACCCCAAAATTCACCGGGATCGCCCCAAAATTTATTGGGGTTACCTTGGGATTTATAGGGATTATCTTGAAATTATGGGGGTTACCCTGGAATTATCGGGAGGCATCCAAATTCAACGGGAAACCCCAAAATTCACCAGGATTACCCCAAAATTCACCAGGATTACCCCAAAATTCACCAGGATTACCCCAAAATTCACTGGGATTACACCAAAAGTTATTTGGGTTATCCTGGAATTTAGCTGGGTTATCCTAAGTTTATCGGGGTTATCTTGAATTTATCGGGAGACCCCAAAATTCGCCAGGATTACCCCAAAATTGAGCGGGATCACACCAAAAATTCAGCAGGATTATCCCAAAATTTACTGGGATTACCCCAAAATTTATTGGGGTTATCCTGGGATTTATTGGGGTTATCTTAAGTTTATCGGGAGACCCTAAAATTTGCCAGGATTACCCCAAAATTGAGCGGGATCACATCCAAAATTCACTGGGATTACCCCAAAATTTATCGGGTTTACACCTAAAATTTATTTGGGTTATCCCAAAATTTAGTGGGGTTACCCTGGGATTTATTGGGGTTGTCCTAAACTTATCGGGAGACCCCAAAATTCAATGGGTCACCCCAAAATTCACCGGGATTACCCCAAAATTTAGTGGGATCACACCGAAAGTTCAGCAGGATTATCCCAAAATTTATCAGGATCACACCCAAAATTTATTGGGGTTATCCTGGGATTTATTTGGGTTATCCTAAGTTTATCAGGAGACCCCAAAATTCGCCAGGATTACCCCAAAATTTATCGGGTTTACACCTAAAATTTATTTGGGTTACCCCAAAATTTATTGGGGTTACCCTGGGATTTATTGGGGTTATCCTAAACTTATCGGGAGACGCCAAAATTCACTGGGACACCCCAAAATTTAGCGGGATCACATCCAAAATTCACCAAGATTACCCCAAAATTTAGCGGGATCACCCAAAAAATTATTGGGATCACCCCAAAATTTACCGGGATTTCCCTAAATTCACTGGGAGACCCCAAAGTTTACTGGGATCACCCCAAAATGTAGTGGGATTACCCTAAATTCACTGCAACATCCCGAAATCAAGCAGGATCACCCCCAAATTCATCGGGAGACCCCAAAATCCATCAGGAGACCCCAAAATTTGCCGGGATCACCCCAAATTTACCGGGATCACCCCAAAATTCTCTGGGAGACCCCAAAAATTTACTGGGATTACCCCAAATTTACCGGGATCACCCCCAAATTCTCTGGGAGACCCCAAAATTCACCAGGATCACCCCAAATCAAATGGGGTCACCCCAAAATTCATCCAGAGACCCCAAAATTCACCAAGATTACCCCAAAATTCAGCGGGATCACCCCAAAATTCACCCCCCAGAACCTCCCCAGGAGCTCCCAGAACGACCCCCCGATGACCCTCGACCCCCCCTGGATTTCGGGGACCCCCTGTGGGTTTTGGGGACCCCCTGAGGACCCCCAAAAGCCCCCAAAACCCCTCCCAGGACCCTCCAAAACCCCCCAAAAGCCCCCAAAATTGCCATTTCCACCACACCCTATGGGTTTTACCCGCGACCCCCAAAACCCCCAAACCCCCAGGATTTTGGGGACCCCTGAGGGTCTCTTGGGACCCCTGACGCCCCCAAATCCCCCCCAGACCCCCAGTATCCCCAAAATTATGGGATCCACCAAATTCTATGGGTTTTCCCATGACCCCCAAGATCCCAAACCCCCTGAGCCCCCAGGATTTGGGACCCCTGATGATTTCGGGGACCCCTGAGGACCCCCAAAACCCCCCAAAACCCTCCCAGGACCCTCCAAAACCCCCAAAACCCCCAAATTGCCATATTCACCACTCCCTATGGGTTTTACCTGCGACCCCCCAAAACCCCCTGAGCCCCCCAGGATTTTGGGGACCCCCTGAGGGTTTCGGGGACCCCCTGACGCCCCCAGACCCCTCCCAGGACCTTCCCAAGACCCCCCAATCCTCCCTTGGATCCGCCTTCACCACTCCATGGGTTTTACCTGTGACCCCCCAAACCCCCCTGAGCCCCCCAGGATTTTGGGGACCCCCTGATGATTTCGGGGACCCCCTGACGCCCCCCAAATCCCCCCCAGGCGCCTGGGCAGCGGCGGCAGAGGCTGTGGATGGATGTTACCTGCAGGCGCTGAGCGGCTTCGTGATGGTGCTGAGCGAGGGAGGAGACATGATCTACCTGTCCGAGAACGTCAGCCGCCTGCTGGGGCTCAGCCAGGTGGGCAAAACACCCCCAAAACCGGCCGGGAGGGACCCCAAAAGGTGGCTGGGGAGACCCCAAAGTCTGGGGGAGAAACCCCAAAAAAATCGGGTAGGGGAGGGAAAAAATGTGGTGAAGAGGAGCTGAAAATTCTGCCTGGAGAGACCCAAAAAACACCCTGGGGAGCCGAAAAATCTGCCTGGAGACCCCAAAAAATGGGGTGGGAGGGACCCCAAAAGGTGGCTGGGGAGACCCCAAAATGTGTTGGGGAAAATCCCAAAATCTGGTGGAGAAACCCCAAAAAAATTGGTCAAGGAGGAGGTGAAAAGTGTCTCGCAGGAGACCTGAAAAATCAGAATTCTGATCAAAAATTCTGCCCTAGGGAGCCCCAAAAAATGTGGAGAGGAGACCCCAAAATGTGTCTGGAAAAACCCCAAAATCTGTTGGAAAAACCCCAAAATCTGGCGGAGAAACCCCAAAAAAATCCGTCCAGGAAAACCCCAAAACTCAGTCGGTTTGACCCCAAAAAGCTGATTTACCTGTCCGAGAACGTCAGCCGCCTGCTGGGGCTCAGCCAGGTGGGCAAAACACACCCAAAACCAGGTGGGAGGGACCCCAAAAGGTGGCTGGGGAGACCCCAAAACCTGTCTGGGAAAATCCCAAAATCTGGCAGAGAAACCCCAAAAAAATGGGTCAAGGAGGAGATGAAAAATCTCTTACTGACACCCAAAAAATCAGAATTTTGCCCAAAATTCTGCCCTGGGGAGCTCAAAAAACACTCTGAGGAGACCCCAAAATCTGTCCAGGAAAACCCCAAAAATGGTGAGAAACCCCAAAAAATGGTGGGAAAAACCCCAAAATGGTGGAAAAACCCCGAAAATGGTGAGAAACCCCAAAAAATGGGGGTGGGAAACCCCAAATGATGGAAAACCCCAAAAACGGAGGGAAAACCCAAAAAAATGGTGGGAAAACCCCAAAAAATGGAGGGAAAAACCCCCAAAAAATGGTGGGAAAACCCCCAAAAAATGGAGGGAAAAACCCCAAAAAAATGGTGGAAAAACCCCAGAAAATGGTGGAAAAACCCCAAAAAAGTGGTGGAAACCCCCCAGAAATGGGGTTTGGACTCGCCCGGACCACGGACTTGGAACAGACCACTCCCCAAAATAGGGGTGCACGAGGACCCCCGAAAACCACGGACATGGATGTGACCCCCAAAAAAATGGGGTGACCCCCCAAAAAATGGGATTGAACCCCCAAAAATGGGGTGAGGAGCCCCGAAAACCACGGACTTGGATGTGACCCCCCCAAAAATTTGGGGGTGAAGGACTTTTCCCCCCCCACCTGAGGACCTGGAGACCCCAAAATTGGGGGGTGAGACCTCCGAAAATGGGGGTGGGACCCCCAAAATCTGTTTGGGAAAACCCCAAAATCTGGGGGAGAAACCCCAAAAAAATGGGGTAAGGAGGAGATGAAAAGTGTCTCATTGACACCCGAAAAATCAGAATTTTGCCCAAAAATTCTGCCCTGGGGAGCTCAAAAATCTGCCTGGGAAGACCCCAAAAAATGTGGCGAGGAGACCCCAAAATCTGTCAGGAAAAACCCCAAAATCTGTTGGGGAAAACCCCAAAATCTGTTCAGGAAAACCCCAAAATCTGGTGGAGAAACCCCAAAAAATGGGGTAAGGAGGAGAAGAAAAGTGTCTAATTGACACCCGAAAAATCAGAATTCTGCCCAAAATTCTGCCCTGGGGAACTCAAAAAACACTCTGAGGAGACCCCAAAATCTGTCCAGGAAAACCCCAAAATGTGTTTGGGAAAACCCCAAAATCTGGGGGAGAAACCCTAAAAAAATGGGGTAAGGAGGAGATGAAAAATCTCTTATTGACACCCGAAAAATCAGAATTCTGCCCAAAATTTTGCCCTGGGGAGCTCAAAATTTTTTCGGGGGACCCCAAAAAACACCTGGGGTGACCCCAAAATTCTGTCCAGGGAACCCCAAAAAATCTGTAAGGGAAACCCCAAAAAATCCAGCTGGGAAAACCCGAAAATTCTTCCAAAAATTCAGTTGGGAGCCCCAAAATTCATTAGGGAGCCAAAAAATTTGGGTGGGGAACCCCAAAATTTTGGTGAGGAACCCCAAAAATCTGCCTGGGTGACCCCAAAAAATAAATTTGGGGGAAAACCCCAAAAATCTGTATGGGAAATGCAAAAATTCTCCCCAAAAATTCATTTTTTATTCCAAAAATTTGGGTTGGGAGCCCCAAAATTTGGGTGTGGAGCCCCAAAATTTGGGTAGGAGGATGTGAAATTTGGGTGGGGAGCCCCAAAATTTTGGTAGGGAACCCCAAAAAATCTGCCTGGGTGACCCCAAAAAATAAATTTGGGGGAAAACCCCAAAAATCTGTATGGGAAATGCAAAAATTCTCCCCAAAAATTCATTTTTTATTCCAAAAATTTGGGTTGGGAGCCCCAAAATTTGGGTGTGGAGCCCCAAAATTTGGGTAGGAGGATGTGAAATTTGGGTGGGGAGCCCCAAAATTTTGGTAGGGAACCCCAAAAAATCTGCCTGGGTGACCCCAAAAAATAAATTTGGGGGAAAACCCCAAAAATCTGTGTGAGAAATACGAAAATTCTCCCCAAAAATTCATTTTTCATTCCAAAAATTCGGGGTGGGGAGCCCCAAAATTTGGTGAGGAACCCCAAAAAATCTGCCTAGGTGACCCCAAAAAAATAAATTTGGGGGAAAACCCCAAAAATCTGTGTGAGAAATGCAAAAATTCTCCCCAAAATTTCATTTGGGAACCCCAAAAATTTGGGTGGGGAGCCCCAAAATTTGGGTGAGGAACCCCAAAATTTTGGGAGGGAACCCTAAAAAATCCGCCTGGGTGACCCCAAAAAAGAAATTTGGGGGAAAACCCCAAAAATCCGTGTGAGAAATGCGAAAATTCTCCCCAAAAATTCATTTTTTATTCCAAAAATTCGGGTTGGGGAGCCCCAAAATTTGGGTGGGGGGCTGTGAAATTTTTTTGGGGGGAATGTGAAATTTTTTTGGGGGGGTCCCCAAATTTTTTTGGGGTGTCTTGATGGGGGTTTGAGCCCCAAAAATCCTCCCCAGCTGGAGCTGATTGGGCACAGCGTGTTTGACTTTGTCCATCCGTGTGACCATGAGGAGCTGCAGGACGTGCTGAGCCCCCGGCAGGGTGAGACCCCTCCCCGAATTCACCCCAAAATCACCCCAAAAATGGCCCAAATTTATCCCAAAAATGGCCCAAAATTATCCCAAAAATATCCCAAATTTATCCCCAAAATTAGCCCAAAATTACCCCAAAAATATCCCAAATTTATCCCAAAAATAGCCCAAAAATATCCCAAAATTATCCCAAAAATATCCTAAAAATATCCCAAATTTATCCCAAAAATAGCCCAAAAATATCCCAAATTTATCCCAAAAATATCCCAAAAATATCCCAAATTTATCCCAAAAATATCCCAAAAATATCCCAAATTTATCCCAAAATTTACCCCAAAATTATCCCAAAATTATCCCAAATTCACCCCAAAAATAACCCAAAATTAACCCAAAATTATCCCAAAAATATCCAAAAAATATCCCCAAAATTACCCCAAAAATAGCCCAAATTTATCCCAAAAATATCCCAAAAATTGCCCAAAATTATCCCAAAATTATCCCAAAATTACCCCAAAAATAGCCCAAAAATTATCCCAAATTTAACCCAAAAATATCCCAAAAATATCCCAAAATTATCCCAAAAATATCCCAAATTTATCCCAAAAATATCCTAAAAATATCCCAAATTCACCCCAAAAATGTCCCAAAATTATCCCAAAAATATCCTCAAACAACCTCCCCAAAATTACCCCAAAAATATCCCAAAATTGTCCCAAAATTACCCCAAAAAATATCCCAAAATTACCCCAAAAATATCCCAAAATTATCCCAAAAATATCCCAAAATTATCCCAAAATTACCCCAAAAATGTCCCAAAAATATCCTGAAAATATCCCAAATTTATCCCAAAAATATCCCAAAAATATCCCAAAAATATCCCAAATTTATCCCAAAAATGTCCCAAATTCACCCCAAAAATATCCTAAAAGTATCCCAAATTCACCTCGAAAATATCTCAAATTTATCCCAAAAATATCCCAAAAATATCCTAAAAATATCCCCAAATTTATCCCAAAATTATCCCAAAAATATCCCAAATTTATCCCAAAAATATCCCAAAAATTTCCCAAATTCACCTCAAAAATATCCTAAAAATATCCCAAACTTATCCCAAAAATATCCCAAATTTATCCCCAAATTCACCCCAAAAATATCCTAAAAATATCCCAAATTCACCCCAAAAATATCCCAAATTTATCCCAAAAATATCCCAAAAATATCCTAAAAATATCCCCAAATTTATCCTAAAAATATCCCAAATTTATCCCAAAAATATCCCAAAAATATCCCAAAAATATCCCGAATATATCCCGAATTCACCCCAAAAATATCCCAAAAATATCCCAAATTCACCCCAAAAATATCCTAAAAATATCCCAAATTTATCCCAAAATTATCCCAAATTTATCCCAAAAATATCCCAAAAATATCCCAAATTCACCCCAAAAATGTCCCAAATTTATCCCGAAAATATCCTCAAACAACCTCCCCAAATTAGCCCAAAAATGTCCCAAAAATATCCCAAAATTACCCTAAAAATATCCCAAATTCACCCCAAAAATGTCCCAAATTTATCCCAAAAATATCCCAAATTTATCCCCAAATTCACCCCAAAAATGTCCCAAAAATATCCCAAAAATATCCCAAATTTATCCCAAAAATATCCCAAAAATAGCCCAAAATTATCCCAAAAAATACCCCAAATTTATCCCAAAAATTGCCCAAAAATAACCCAAAAATATCCCAAAAATATCCCAAAATTATCCCAAAAATATCCCAAAAATATCCCAAAATTATCCCAAAAATATCCCAAATTTATCCCAAAAATATCCCAAAAATGTCCCAAATTTATCCCAAAAATATCCCAAATTTATCCCAAAAATGTCCCAAATTTATCCCAAAAATACCCCGAAAATACCCAAAAAATATCCCAAAAATATCCCAAATTCACCCCGAAAATATCCCAAAAATTTCCCAAATTCACCTCAAAAATATCCTAAAAATATCCCAAATTTATCCCAAAAATATCCCAAATTTATACCCAAATTCACCCCAAAAATGTCCCTGAGAACCCCAAAAATCCCTGAGCCCCCGGCAGGGTGAGACCCCGCCCAAAATTATCCCCAAAATTACCCCAAAAATGTCCCAAAAATGTCCCAAATTTATCCCAAAAATATCCCAAATTTAACCCAAAAATTGCCCAAAAATATCCCAAAAATAGCCCAAAATTGTCCCAAAATTTACCCCAAATTTATCCCAAAAATTGCCCAAAATTAGCCCAAAAATAGCCCAAAATTATCCCAAAATTATCCCAAATTTAACCCAAAAATTGTCCCAAAAATATCCCAAAATATCCCAAAATTATCCCCAAAATTACCCCAAATTATCCCGAAAATTTCCCTGAAAAACCCAAAAATTACCCCAAAATAGACCCCTCCCCAAATTACCCCAAAAATGTCCCAAATTCACCCCAAAAATAGCCCAAAATATCCCAAATTTAACCCAAAAATATCCCAAAAATTGTCCCAAAATTAGCCCAAAATATCCCAAATTTAACCCAAAAATTGCCCAAAAATATCCCAAAAATAGCCCAAAATTATCCCAAAAATATCCCAAATTTACCCCAAAAATATCCCAAAAATGTCCCAAAAATATTCCCAAATTCACTCCCAAAAATACCCCAAAAATATCGTAAAAATATCCCAAATTCACCCCAAAAATATCCCAAAAATATCAAAAATTCACCCCAAAAAAATTCCAAATTCACCCCAAAACTCCCTGAGCCCCCGGCAGGGTGAGCCCCCTCCCCAAATTCACCTCTCTGGGATTTCCCTGACCTTTGAGACCCCCAAATCCTGAGACCCCCAAATCCTGAGACCCCCAAATCCTGGGAACCCCAAATTTCTGTGACGACCCCTGACACCAAAGACCCCTGAGACTTCAGAGACCCCCAAAACTGCCTCAGGACCCCCAAAATCCCCCAAAGACCCCCAAAAATGCCCCCAAAGCTGGAGGAGCACTCGAGCTCAGCTTCCTGACCTTGGGAACCCAAAATCCCGTCCCCCAAATTCTGTGACCCCCAAATTTCTGTGACGACCTCTGACACCCCAAAGACCTCAGAGACCCCCTAAAATCCCCCAAAGACCCCCAAAGACCCCAAAATCCCCCCAAAGCATGGGGAGCACTCAGAACTCAGCTTCCCTGACCCTGGGAACCCGTGTGTCCCCCCCAAATCCTGGGACCCCCCAATTTCTGTGACGATCGGACACCCCAAAGACCTCTGAGACCCCAAAAATCCCTAAAGACTCCCAAAATCCCTAAAGCATGGGGAGCACTCAGAGCTCAGCTTCTCCTTGGGACCCCCATCCTGTGACCCTAAAATCCTGGGACCCCCAATTTCTGTGACGACCCCCTGACACCCCAAAGACCCTGAGACCCCCAAATCTCCCAAAGATCCCCCAGACCCCAAAACTCCCAAAGTGGGGAACACTGAGCTCAGCTTTCCCTGACCCCTTGACTCCCTGGGACCCCAAACTCTGAGACCCCAAATCCTGGGAACCCCAAATTTCTGTGATGACCTTCCGGACACCCCAAAAGACCCCAGAGACCCCCAATCCCCCCAAACCCCAGGACCCCAAAAATGCCCCCAAAGCATGGGGAGCACTCAGAGCTCAGCTTCTCCCTGACCCCTGGGACCCCAAAATCCTGTGACCCCCAAATCCTGTCCCCCCCAAATCCTGGGAACCCCAAATTTCTGTGACGACCTCCGGACACCCCAAAGACCCCCCGAGACCCCCAAAAATCCCCCCAAACCCCCCCAGGACCCCCCCGGCGGCGCGGGGAGCGCTCCGGGCGAAGCTTCTCGCTGCGCATGAAGAGCACGCTGACCGGCAGGGGGCGCTGTCTGAACCTGAAAGCGGCGTCCTGGAAGGTTTGGGGTTTTGGGATTTTGGGGGATTTTGGGGGGTTTTGGGGGGTTTTGGGGGATTTTGGGGGATTTGGGGGGATTTGGGGGATTTGGGGATATTGGGGGGATTTGGGATGTTGAGGATATTGGATTTGGGGCGATTTCCTGGGACTCCAAGGACTAAGGATTTGGGATTTGGGACTTTGGGGAATTGGGGGATTTAGGATTGAGGGATTTAGGGGGATTTTGGGGATTTTGGGGGCTTTGGGGGTTTGGGGATTTAGGATTTTGGGGGTTTTGGGGGTTTGGGGACTCTAGATTTTGGGATTTGGGGGATATTTGGAGATTTAGGGATTTGGGGATTTGGGGTGGGTTTGGGGATTTGGGGAAATTTGGGGGATTTGAGGTGGATTAGGGGGAATTTCAGGTGGATTGAGGGGATTTGGGGTGGATTTGGAGTGAATTTGGGGAGAATTGGGGATTTGGGGGATTTGGAGGGATTTGGGGGATTTTGGATAATTTGGAGTGGATTTGGGGGATTTGGGGGGATTTGGGAGATTTAGGGTATTTGGGGTTTTGGGGACATTGAGGGATTTGAGGATATTTGGGGATATTGCTGACATCGGAATATTGGGGATTTTGGGGATTTGGGAATTATGGACATGGGGGTATTTTGGGGGATTTAGGGATTTTTGGTGGGGTTTTGGGGGTTTTGGGAGACGGAGGATTTAGGGGGTTGGGGGATTTGGGGACATTGGGGATGGGGGATTTAGGAACATTAGGGATTTAGGATTTTGGGGGATTTAGAGGATTTTGGGATATTGGGGATTTAGGGATTTTGGGGTTTGGGGGATATTTAAGGATTTTGGGGATTTTGGGACATTGTGGATATTGAGGATGTTGGGGGTATTGGGGATTTGGGGGAATTTTGGGGATTTGCAGTATTTTGGGGATTTGGGGATTTGGGGGATATTTGGAGATTTAGGGGATTTGGGAGATTTAGGGGATTTTGGGGATTTGGGGGGATTTGGGGGATTTAGGGGGATTTTGGGGGGCATTTTGGATTTTGGGGAGCATTTTGGATTTTGGGGATATTGGGGAATTCCGGGCAGATTTTGGGGTAAATTCCGCGGGGATTCTGGGATGATTTTGGGGATAATTCTGAGGAAAATTGGGGATAATTCCGGGGAAATTTCGGGATAATTCCGGACAGGTTTTTGGGGATAATTCCGGGGAGTTTTTGGGGATTTTTTTGGGATTTTTTGGGATTTTTTGGAGATTTTTTGGGGGATTTTTTTGGGATTTTTTTGGGGATTTCCCCCGCAGGTCCTGCACTGCGCGGGGCACATGCAGATTTACTCGCGTGGCTCTGGGGAGAATTTCTTTGGGGATAATTCCGGGAATTTTGGGGAGAATTCTGTGGAAATTTCGGGATAATTCCAGATGGGTTTTGGGGATAATTCCGGGGAAATTTGGGGATAATTCCGAGCAGGTTTTGGGGATAATTCCGAGGAAATTTCGGGATAATTCCGAGCAGGATTTGGGGATAATTCCGAGGAAATTTGGGACACTTCCGGGTGGATTTCGGGGCAAATTCCGAGGAAATTTCGGGACACTTCCGGGCAGATTTTGGAGATTTTTTGGGGATTTTTTGGGGGATTTTTTTGGGATTTTTTTGGGATTTCTCCCGCAGGTCCTGCACTGCGCGGGGCACATGCGCACCTACTCGGGGGAGAATTTCGGGATAATTCCGAGGATTTTTTTGGGATTTTTGGGGATTTTTTTGGGGATAATTCCGAGGAAATTTCGGGATAATTCCGAACAGGTTTTGGGGATAATTCCGGGGTTTTTTGGGGATAATTCCGAGGAATTTCGGGACAGTTCCGGGCAGGTTTTGAGGACAATTCCAAGGAAATTTCGGGATAAATCCGAGCAGGTTTTGGGGATAATTCCGGGGATTTTTGGGGGGGGTTTTTTGTGATTTTTGGGGGGATTTTTTGGGGGGATTTTTTGGGGATAATTCCGAGGATTTTTTCGGGATTTCTCCCGCAGGTCCTGCACTGCGCGGGGCACATGCGCACCTACTCGGGGGAGAATTTCGGGATAATTGCGGGCAGATTTTGGGGATAATTCCGAGCAGGTTTTGGGGATAATTCTGGGGTTTTTTGGGATAATTCCGAGGAAATTTCGGGACACTTCTGGACGGGTTTTGGGGATAATTCTGGGTTTCTTCGCTGATAATTCCGGGGAAATTTTGGGACACTTCCGGGCAGGTTTTGGGGATAATTCCGAGGCAATTTCGGGATAATTCCGGGCAGGTTTTGGGGACTTTTTGGGATAATTCCGAGGATTTTTTTGGGATTTTTTTTGGGATTTCTCCCGCAGGGATTTCTCCTGCACTGCGCGGGGCACATGCGCACCTCCTCGGGGGAGAATTTCGGGATAATTCCGAGGATTTTTTTGGGATTTTTTGGGATTTTTTTGGGGATAATTCCGAGGAAATTTCGGGATAATTCCGAACAGGTTTTGGGGATAATTCCGGGTGGTTTTGGTATAACTGCGAGGAAATTTTGGGACGGTTCCGGACGGGTTTTGAGGACAATTCAAGGGAAATTTCGGGATAATTCCGGGCGGCTTTTGGGGATAATTCCGGGATTTTTTGGGACACTTCCGGGCAGATTTTGGGGATTTTTTGGGGGATTTTTTTAGGATTTTTTTGGGCACATGCGCACCTACTCGGGGGAGAATTTCGGGATTTTTTGGGGGAATATTTTTAGGATTTTTTTTGGGATTTCTCCCGCAGGTCCTGCACTGCGCGGGGCACATGCGCACCTACTCGGGGGAGAATTTCGGGATTTTTTTAGGGAATATTTTTAGGATTTTTTTGGGATTTCCCCGCAGGTCCTGCACTGCGCGGGGCACATGCGCACCTACTCCTCGGGGGGCTCGGGGGGCTCGGGGGGCTCTGACTCCCCCCTGCGCTGCCTGGTGCTGATCTGCGAGGCCATCGCTCACCCCGGAGCCATCGAGGCGCCGCTGGGCTCGGGGATCGTCCTCACCCGGCACTCCATGGACATGAAATTCACCTATTGTGATGACAGGTGGGGAAAAATGACACCTGGGGACAGCTTGGGGACAATTTGGGGACAGCTCGGAGACCCCCCGGATCACCCCAAAAATCGGGGATCACCCGGAGATGCGCAAATCCCATAAATCCTACAAATTTTCTCAAATTTAGCAGCTCTAAATCTCCCCAAAATAATCCCAAATCCCCCTGAGATGCACAAATCCTACAAATCCTATAAATTCCCCTATATGTAGCATCTCTAAATCCCCCAAATAATCCCAGATCACCCGGAGATGTGCAAATCCTACAAATCCTATAAATTCCCCTAAATTTAACATCCCTGAATCCCCTAAATCCCCCAAAATAATCCCTGAAGTGTGCAAATCCTATAAATTCCCCTAAATTTAGCAGCTCTAAATCCCCCAAATAATCCCAGATTCTCCCAGAGATGAACAAATCCTACAAATCCTATAAATTCCCCCGAATTTAGCATCCCTAAATCCCCTAAATCCCCCAAAATAATCCCTGAAGATGTGCAAATCCTACAAATTCCCCCAAATTTAGGATCTCTGAATCTCCCAAATAATCCCAGATTCTCCCAGAGATGAACAAATCCTACAAATCCTATAAATTCCCCTAAATTTAGCAACTCTAAATCCCCTAAATCCCCCAAAATAATCCCTGAAGATGTGCAAATCCTATAAATTCCCCCAAATTTAGCATCCTCAGGATCCTCAGGACACCTTGGGGACACCTTGGGGACACCTTGGGGACAGCTCTGAGACCCCCTGGGATACCCCAGTTTGCACCAAATAATCCCAGATCACCCGGAGATGTGCAAATCCTACAAATCCTACAAATTTTCTCAAATTTAGCAGCTCTAAATCTCCCAAAATAATCCCTGAAATGTGCAAATCCTATAAATTCTCCCAAATTTAGCAGCTCTAAATCTCCCCAAAATCATCCCAAATCCCCCTGAGATGCACAAATCCTATAAATTCCCCCAAATTTAGCATCTCTAAATCCCGTAAGTCCCCCAAAATAATCCCTGAAGATGCGCAAATCCTACAAATTCCCCCAAATTTAGCATCCTCAGGATCCTCAGGACACCTTGGGGACAATTTGGGGACATCTCTGAGACCCCCTGGGATACCTCAGTTTGCCCCAGATAATCCCAGATCCACCGGAGATGTGCAAATCCTATAAATTCCCCCAAATTTAGCATCCTCAAGATCCTCAGGACACCCTGGGGACACTTTGGGGACACCTTGGGGACACCTTGGGGACAGCTGAGACCCCCTGGGATATGCCAGTTGGCCCCAAAAATCGTGGATTAGCTGGAGATGTGCAAATCCTATAAATCCTACAAATTTAGCACCTCCAGAGGCCCTAAATCCCATTAAAAATAATCCCTGAAATGCACAAATCCTATAAATTCCCCCAAATTTAGCATCCTCAGGATCCTCAGGACACCTTGGGGACACCTTGGGGACATCTCTGAGACCCCCTGGGACATCCCAGTTGGCCCCAAATAATCCCAGATTGCCCGGAGATGTGCAAATCCTACAAATCCTACAAATTTTCTCAAATTTAGCAGCTCTAAATCTCCCCAAAATAATCCTAAATCCCCCTGAGATGCACAAATCCTACAAATCCTATAAATTCCCCTAAATTTAGGATCTCTGAATCCCCCAAAATAATCCCAGATCACTCGGAGATGTGCAAATCCTATAAATTCCCCTAAATTTAACGTCTCTAAATCCCCTAAATCCCCCAAAATAATCCCTGAAGTGTGCAAATCCTATAAATTCCCCTAAATTTAGCAGCTCTAAATCCCCCAAATAATCCCAGATTCTCCCAGAGATGAACAAATCCTACAAATCCTATAAATTCCCCTAAATTTAGCAACTCTAAATCCCCTAAATCCCCCAAAATAATCCCTGAAGATGTGCAAATCCTACAAATTCCCCCAAATTTAGGATCTCTGAATCTCCCAAAATAATCCCAGATCACCTGAAGATGTGCAAATCCTATAAATTCCCCCAAATTCGGCAGCCCTAAATCCCCCAAATCCCAAGTTTTCCCTTTAGGATTTTGGGGTTTTCCCACTGATTTTTGGGGTTTTCTCACTGAATTTTGGGAGATTTTTGGGGTTTTCTCACTGTTTTTTGGGGTTTTCCCACAGAATTTTGGGGTTTTCCCACTGATTTTTGGGGTTTTCTCACTCATTTTTGGGGTTTTTTGGGGTTTCCTCACTGATTTTGGGTTTTCCTCACTGATTTTGGGGTATTTTTGGGGTATTTTGGCATTTCTCACTGATTTTGGGGTGA
>NW_028147256.1:263668-349723 GCF_008360975.1 Lichenostomus cassidix | reverse complement strand
GAGGAAAAAGGGAAAAATGGGGATTTGGGGAAAAAGGGAAAAATGGGGATTTGGGGAATTTGGAGAGGAAAAATGGGGAGTTTGAAAATGAGAAATTTGAGGGAGAAACGGAGTTTGGGGGAGGAAAATGGGGATTTAGGGAAAAATGGGGATTTAGGGAAATTTAGGGGATTCTGGGGGAAAAATGAGATATTAGGGGAGAAATGGGGATTTTGGGGGAAGAAAATGGGGATTTGGGGGAAAAATGGGGATTTTGAGGGGAAAACAAGTATTTGGAGGAATTTAGAATTTTGGGGGAATGGGAAATTTAGGGAAAAAAAATCGGGATTTTGGGAATTTAGGGAAAAATGGGGATTTGGGGGAAGAAAATGAAAATTTGGGGGAAAAACATGGAGTTTGGGGGGAAATTTAGGGGATTTGGGGGGAAATGGGGATTTTGGGGGGGAAAATGGGGATTTTGGGACAAAAATGAGAAATTGGGGGGGAAAATGGGGATTTTGGGGGAAAATGGGGATTTGGGTGGGGAAATAGGGTGGGAATACCGAGGGGACACTGTGGTGACCCTGGGGACACTTTGGGGACCTCGGGGACACTCTGGGGACATCGGAAACCTGAAGGCTGGACCTGTCCTGGGCCCCTTGAGGACACTGAGGTGACTTTGGACAAACTCAGGCGACCCTTGGGCCACCATGGGGATAATGAGAGAACACCACGGTGACCCTGGGGACACTTTGGAGACCTCGGTGACACCTTGGGGACCCTGGGAACAGAACTCTCCAAAGTCCAGGGGAAACCTCGAGGACACTGAGGAGACTTTGGGAAAACTCAGGTGACCCTTTGGCCACCATGGGGACACCAAGAGGACACTGTGGCGACCCTGGGGACACTGTTGGCCCCTTGGTGACACCTTGGGGACACTGGTGACAAGGCCACCCCACCTGTCGAAGGCCTTGACGCCACCCAGGGAAACCTTGAGGATACTGACGTGACTTTGGGCAAACTCAGGTGACTCTTTGGCCACCATGGGGATAATGAGAGGACACTGTGGCGACCCTGGGGACACTTTGGGGACACCGTAGACCCCTTGGAGACACTTTAGGGACCCTGGGGACACTCTGGGGACATCGGAAACCTCAAGGCTAGACCTGTTCTGTGCCCCTTGAGGACTTTGGGAAAACTTAGGTGACCCTTTGGCCACCATGGGAATACTGAGGGGACCCTTCGACCACCGAGAGGACACCGTGGTGACCCTGGGAACACCCTGGGGACACCTTGGGGACACCGGTGACAAGGCCACCGCACCTGTCGAAGGCCTTGACGCGGCCCAGCAGCTTCTTGTTGTTGCGGCAGTTGATGAGCACCTGGGTGTTGTTCTTGACGCTCTGCGTCAGCACCGACAGCGGCCCCGTGTTGAACTCCTCCTCCTCGCGCTTCTGCAGCTCCTCGGGCGTCATCTCGCTCTTGGGCTTGTTCAGCAGGCTCCTGGGGACACAAGGGGGACACAGGGGACATGTTGGGGACGTTGGGGATGTTGGGGATGTTGGGGATGTTGGGGACATTGGAGACATTGGGAACATTGGGGATGTCATTGCTCTCTGGGGTCATCTCGCTCTTGGGCTTGGTCAGCAGGCTCCGGGGGACATGGTGGGGACGTTGGGGACATCAGGGGATGGTGGGGACATCGGGGATATGGGGATATTTTTGGATTTTGGGGACATTGGGGACATTGGGGATGTCATTGTTCTCTGGGGTCATCTCGCTCTTGGGCTTGTTCAGCAGGCTCCTGGGGACAGCAGGGGGACATGGTGGGGACGTTAGGGACATCATGGGGATGTTGGGGACATCATGGGGATATTGGAGACATTGAGGACATTGGGGATGTCATTGTTCTCTGGGGTCATCTCGCTCTTGGGCTTGTTCAGCAGGCTCCTGGGGACAGCAGGGGGGACGTTGGGGACATGTTGGGGACATTGGGGACACCAGGGATATTGGGGATGTTTGGGACATTAGGGTATTTGGGGATATTTTGGGATGTTGGGGATATTGGGGACATTGGGGATGTCATCGTTCTCTGGGGTCATCTCGCTCTTGGGCTTGTTCAGCAGGCTCCTGGGGACAGCAGGGGGACGTTGGGGACATGTTGGGGACATTGGGGACACCAGGGATATTGGGGATGTTGGGGACATCAAGGAATTTGGGGATATTTTGGGATGTTGGGGATGTTGGGGACATTGGAGACATTGGGGACATTGGGGATGTCATTGTTCTCTGGGGTCATCTCGCTCTTGGGCTTGTTCAGCAGGCTCCTGGGGACATGGTGGGGACGTTGGGGACATCATGGGGACAGCAGGGGATGTTGGGGACGTTAGTGATATTTGGGATATTGGGGACACTAGAGACACTGGGGATGTTGAGGACACTGGGGTGTTGGGGATATTTGGGGATGTTGGGGACATTGGGGACATCAGGGGGTGTTGGGGACATTGGGGATGTTGAGGGTGTTGAGGATATTGGAGATACTGGGCACTTTGGGGACGTTGGAGACATTGGGGATGTTGGGGACATCAGGGGGACTTTGGCGATGTTGGGGATATTGGGGATGTTTGGGACAGTGGGGATATTTTGGGATTCTGGGGACATTGGGGGAATTTGGAGACATTTTGGATATTGGGGACACTGGGGACTTCGGGGATATTGGGGATATTTGGGATGTTGGGGACATTTGGGACATTGGGGATGTCATTGTTCTCTGGGGTCATCTCGCTCTTGGGCTTGTTCAGCAGGCTCCTGGGGACAGCAGGGGGACACGGGGGACATCAGGGGGATGGTGGGGACATTGGGGACTTTGGGGATATTGGGGACATTTCGGGACATTGGGGATGTTGGGGGTATTGGAGACGTTGGGGATATTCGGGATATTGAGGATATTTTGGGATTTTGAGGACGTTAGGGACATCAGGGGACATTGGGGATATTAGGGATATTGGAGACATTGGGGACATTGGGGATGTCATCATTCTCGGGGGTCATCTCGCTCTTGGGCTTGTTCAGCAGGCTGCTGGGGACAGCAGGGGGACATCAGGGGACGTTGGGGATGTTGGGGACATTGGGGAATTTGGGGATATTGGGGACTTTGGGGACATTGGGGACATCAGCGATATTGGGGATATTTCGGGACATTGGGGATGTTGTGGGTATTGGAGACGTTGGGGACACTGGGGATGTTGGGGACATTGGGGACATTGGAAATATTGGGGATATTGAGGATATTTTGGGATTTTGGGGACATTAGGGACGTCGGGGGACATTGGGGATATTAGGGATATTGGAGACATTGGGGATGTCATTGTTCTCAGGGGTCATCTCGCTCTTGGGCTTGTTCAGCAGGCTGCTGGGGACAGCAGGGGGACACAGGGGACATGTTGGGGACATTGGGGACACCAGGGATATTGGGGATGTTGGGGACATCAGGGAATTAGGGGATATTTTGGGATGTTGGGGATGTTGGGGACATTGGAGACATTGGGGATGTCATTGTTCTCTGGGGTCATCTCGCTCTTGGGCTTGTTCAGCAGGCTGCTGGGGACAGCAGGGGGATGTTGGGGACAGCACGGGATGTTGGGGACGTTAGTGATATTTGGGATATTGGGGACATTAGAGACACTGGGGATGTTGAGGACACTGGGGACATTGGGGTGTTGGGGATATTTGGGGATGTTGGGGACATTGGGGATATCAAGGGGTGTTGGGGACATTGGGGATGTTGAGGGTGTTGAGGATATTGGAGATACTGGGGACATTGGGGACTTTGGGGACGTTGGGGACGTTGGGGATGTTGGGGACATCAGGGGGACTTTGGCGATGTTGGGGATATTGGGGACGTTGGGGACATTGGGGATATTTTGGGATTCTGGGGACATTGGGGGAATTTGGAGACATTGTGGATATTGGGGACACTGGGGACATTGGGGATATTGGGGATGTTGGGGACACTGGAGACTTTGGGGACATTGGGGACATCAGGGGGACATTGGGGATGTTGGGGACGTTGGAGACTTCGGGGACATGGGGGATATTTTGGGACACTGGGAACATTGGGGACAATAGGGACATTTAGGGATATTGGGGACATTGGGGATATTTGGGATGTTGGGGACATCAGGTAAACAGGGGATGTCATCATTCTCTGGGGTCATCTCGCTCTTGAGTTTGTTCAGCAGGCTCCTGGCGACATGGGGACACACTGGGGACATTGGGGACATCAGGGGATGTTGGGGACATTGGGGATGTTGGGGACACTGGGGACATTGGGATGTTGGGGATATTTTGGGATGTTGGGGACATTGGGGACATCAGGGACGTCATAGGGACATTTCCATCCCATCCCCCCCACATTTTCCCCATTTTTCCCTTGCATTTCCCCCACATTTTCCCCGTTTTTTCCTGTTTTTTTCCCCATTTCCCTGTTTCTCCCCGTTTTATCCCATTTTTTCCCCATTTTATCCCATTTTTTCCCCATATTTTCCCTGGTTTTTTCCCCATTTATCCCCTTTTTTCCCCATTTTCCCCCTGTTTTATCCCATATTTTCCCCATTTCTCCCTGGCTTTCCCCATTTTATCCCATATTTTCCCCTTTTATCCCCTTTTTATCCAACTTTTCCCCTTTTTCCCCCATTTTTTCTCCTTTTTTTCCCATTTTCCCCATTTTTTCCCTGCATTTTCCCCACATTTTCCCGGTTTTCTCCCCCATTTCCCCTGTTTTTCCCCATTTCCATCCCATTTTTCCCACATTTTCCCCGTTTCTCCCCATTTTATCCCCTTTTTTCCCTGTTTTATCCCATTTTTCCCCCATTTTTTCCCTTTTCTCCCCATTCTTTCCCTGTTTTATCCCTTTTTATCCCATTTTTCCCCATTTTTTCTCCTTTTTTCCCCCGTTTTTCCCTGCATTTTCCCCGTTTTATCCCCGTTTTTCCCATTCTTTCCCGGTTTCTCCCCATTTTTCTCCATTTCCCCCCCATTTTATCCCTTTTTTCCCCATATTTTCCCCATTTTTTCCTTTATTCCCCACATTTTCCCTTTATTCTCTCCATTTTCTCCCCATTTCCATCCCAGTTTTCCCCATTTTTCCCACATTTTCCCTGTTTTATCCCATCTTTTCCTCATTTTTTCCCTGTTTTTCCCAGTTTCGTCCCATTTCCCTCCCATTTTTCCTCATTTTATCCCATATTTTCCTTATTTTATCCTGGTTTTCCCAATTTTTCCCTTTTTTCCCCACATTTTCCCCCCATTTCCATCCCATTTTCCCACATTTTCCCCTTTTTTTCCCATTTTTCTCCTTTTTTCCCGATTTTCTCCCCATTTTCCCTCCGGTTTTCCCGCTTATCCCCGTTTCTCCCCGTTTATCCCCATTTTTCCCGGTTTTCTCCCCATTTTTCCCCTTTTTTCTCCATTTTTCCCCCATTTTTCCCCATTTCCCCCCTTTTTCCCCGTTTCTCCCCGTTTTATCCCATGCTTTCCCCGTTTTATTCCCAATTTTTCCCCATTTGCCCCGTTTTTTCCCTGTTTTCCCCCGTTTTTTCCCGTTTCTCCCCCATTTTTCCCGTTTTTCCCCCATTTTCCCCCACATTTTCCCCGCTTATCCCAGTTTCTCCCCGTTTCTCCCCCTTTACCCCCATTTTATCCCATATTTTCCCCATTTTTCCCAGTTTTCTCCCCATTTTCCCCAATTTTTTCCCTGATTTTCTCCCCCGTTTCATCCCCGTTTTTCCCGTTTTTTCCCCGTTTTATCCGGTTTTGCCCATTTTTCCCCATATTTCCCCCATTTTTTCCTCATCTTATCCCCGTTTTTTCCCTTTTTTCCCCATTTCCATCCCGTTTCTCCCCGTTTTATCCCATATTTTCCCCATTTTTCCCGTTTTAGCCCCATTTTTCCCGTTTTCTCCCCGTTTTTTACCGTTTTTTCCCATTTTCCCCCATTTTATCCCGTTTTTCCCCCGTTTTATCCCAGTTTATCCCCATTTTATCCCATATCACCCCCGTTTTACCCCATTTTTCCCCGTTTTTCCCGATTTTTCCCCTTTTTTCCCATTTTCTCTCTCCTCACTCACATGGCTGCTTCTCTCTCTCTCCCGCCGCTTCCGCTGCACTTCCGGGTCACGCTGCACTTCCGGCTCGCCAGCCTGGCCAATCAGAGCCCGAGGCGTGTCGTGACGTAATGAGAATGGGCGTGGTCACGGTGAGGGGCGTGGCCTTGGTGGGCGTGGTCTCCGCGGGGTCACCGGTGGCTTTTTGGGGGTTTTTGGGGAGAATTTGGGGGATTTCGAGGGGATTTTGGGGCTCTCGGGGCAAATTTTGGGATCTGAGAGGGAATTTTGGGGTCTCAGAGGGAATTTTGGGTTTTCCGAGGGAAATTTTGGGGTTTTAGGGTAAATTTTGGGGTCTCAGAGGGTAAATTTGGGGGATTTCGAGGGGATTTTGGGGCTCTCGGGGGAAATTTTGGGGTCTCAGAGGGTAAATTTTGGGGCTCTCGGGGGAAATTTTGGGCTCTGAGAGGGAATTTTGGGTTTCCCAGGGGAAATTTTGGGGTCTCAGGGTAAATTTTGGGGTCTCAGAGGGAATTTTGGGGTCTCAGCAGGGATTTTGGGGTCCCAAATGGGACATTGGGGCTCTTAGGGTAAATTTTGGGATCTCAGCGGGAATTTTGGGGTCCCAAATGAGATATTTTGGGGTCTTAGGGTAAATTTTGGGGTCTCAGTGGGTAAATTTTGGGGTCTGAGAGGGAAATTTGGGATCCCAGAGGGAATTTTGGGTCTCAGAGGGAAAATTTTGGGGCTCTCGGGGGAAATTTTGGGTTCTGAGAGGGAATTTTGGGATCTCAGAGGGAATTTTGGGTTTTCCGAGGGAAATTTGGGGTTTTAGGGTAAATTTTGGGGTCTCAGAGGGTAAATTTTGGGGTCTCAGAGGGTAAATTTTGGGTTCTGAGAGGGAATTTTGGGTTTCCCGAGGGAAATTTGGGGTTTTAAGGTACATTTTGGGGTCTCAGAGGGTAAATTTGGGGGATTTCGAGGGGATTTTGGGGCTCTCGGGGGAAATTTTGGGCTCTGAGAGGGAATTTTGGGTTTCCCAGGGGAAATTTTGGGGTCTCAGGGTAAATTTTGGGGTCTCAGAGGGAATTTTGGGGTCTCAGCAGGGATTTTGGGTTTCCCAAATGAGATATTTTGGGGTCTTAGGGTAAATTTTGGGATCTCAGTGGGTAAATTTTGGGGTCTCAGAGGGAATTTTGGGGCTCTCGGAGGTTTTTTGGGGAGTTTCGGGGGAAATTTTGGGTTCTGGGAGGGAATTTTGGCGTCTTAGGGGAAATTTTGGGGTCTCAGAGGGTAAATTTTGGGTTCTGAGAGGGAAATTTGGGCTCTCAGAGGGAAATTTGGGCTCTCAGAGGGTAAATTTTGGGGCTCTCGGGGGAAATTTTGGGCTCTGAGAGGAAATTTTGGGTTCTGAGAGGGAATTTTGGGTTTCCCAGGGGAAATTTGGGGGTCTCAGGGTAAATTTTGGGGTCTCAGAGGGAATTTTGGGGTCTCAGCAGGGATTTTGGAGTCCCAAATGAGATATTTTGGGGTCTTAGGGTAAATTTTGGGGTCTCGAAGGGGATTTTGGGTGATCCAGAGGGGATTTTGGGGTCCCAAACGAGAATTTGGGGGTCTTAGGGGAAATTTTGGAGTTCCAAATGCGATATTTGGGGGTCTTAGGGAAAATTTTGGGGTCTTAGGTTAAATTTTGGGCTCTCAGAGGCTAAATTTTGGGGGTTTAGGGTAAATTTTGGGGTCCCAAATGAGATATTTGGGGGTCTTAGGGTAAATTTTGGGCTCTCAGAGGGAATTTTGGGTTTCCCAAGGGAAATTTGGGGCTCTCAGAGGGTAAATTTTGGGGTCTCAGCAGGGATTTTGGGCACAGAGGGTAAATTTTGGGGTCCCAAATGCGATATTTGGGGGTCTTAGGGTAAAATTTGGGCTCTCCGAGGGGAAATTTTGGGGTCTCTGACGGAATTTTGGGTTTCCCAGGGAAAGTTTTGGGTTCTTAGGGTAAATTTTGGGCTCCCAGAGGGGATTTTGGGGTCCCAGAGGGAATTTGGGTTTCCCAAGGTAAATTTTGGGCTCTCAGAGGGTAAATTTTGGGGGTTTAGGGTAAATTTTGGGGTCCCAAATGAGATATTTGGGGGTCTTAGGGTAAATTTTGGGGTCTCAGAGGGGAATTTGGGTTTCCCAAGGTAAATTTTGGGCTCTCAGAAGGTAAATTTTGGGGTCTCAGGGTAACTTTTGGGGTCCCAGAGTGTAAATTTTGGGGTCTCCGAAGGGGCGTGGCCGGCGTTTTCAGGGCGTGGCAGCCACGTGCCAAGGGGGCGTGGCCTCGGGGGGTGACTGACAGCTACGTCATCACCAACAGGGCGTGGCCAGCGCGTGCCCAGGTGAGGGGGCGTGGCCAGGTGTGTTCCCCGCCATAAGCCACGCCCATAAAGGGCGTGGTCATTTAATAGGCGTGGCTAATACATGGGCGTGTTCACACAAGTGGGCGTGGCCATGGGATTTCTTAAAGGGGCCGCGCCCCCTAAGGGGGCGTGGTCAAGCAAGGGGGCGTGGCCAAGCAGGGAGGCGTGTCCATAGAGGGGTGTGCGCGGGTGGGCGTGGCCTGGCGGAGGGGGCGTGGCCTGCCGGAGGGGGCGTGTCCGAGGAGGGGGCTCGGCGCGGTGGGTGCGGAGGGCGCGGCAGCGGCGGCCATGGACGGGCGGCCCGGGCCGAGGTACGGGGGGCTACCGGGGGGCTACCGGGGGGCTAGCGAGGGGCTAGCGGGGCGGTGAGACCCCCGGGGGGGTCCTGCATCGACCCCCGAGCCTGGGGGGTCCCGGCGGGGAGACCCCCGGGGGGGGCGGGGTCCGATGGCTCGGGGGGGTTGCACCGGAATGCGACCCCCGGGGGGGCGGGGCGGAATTTGGGGGTCCTGGGGGTGAGACCCCGGGGGCGGGGCTGGGGTGGGCTGGGGGTCTCAGGAGCCCCGGGGGGGGCGGGGCAGGGTTGGGTTGGGGTCCCGGAACGGGAATTTCGGGGGGAGGGGAAAGGGAATTTGGGGGGTTGAGACCCCCCGGGGGGCGGGGCCGGGAATTTGGGGGGCTGAGAGCGGGACTGGTCCCAGTTAGAACTTTATACTGGTCCCACTTAGTGACCGGTACTGGTCCCAGTTAGAACTTTGTACTGGTCCCAGTCAGAGCCTGTACTGATTCCAGTCAGTGACCAGTACTGGTCCCAGTCAGAGCCCGGTACTGGTCCCAGTTAGAACTTTGTACTGGTCCCAGTTAGTGACCGGTACTGGTCCCAGTTAGAACTTTGTACTGGTCCCAGTTAGTGACCGGTACTGGTCCCAGTTAGAACTTTGTACTGGTCCCAGTTAGTGACCGGTACTGGTCCCAGTTAGAACTTTATACTGGTCCCAGTCCCAGCCTGGTACTGGTCCCAGTCAGTGCCTGTACTGGTTCCAGTCAGTGACCAGTACTGGTCCCAGTCAGAGCCCGGTACTGGTCCCAGTTAGAACTTTATACCGATCCCACTCAAGAATCTGGTACTGGTCCCAGTTAGCACCTGGTGTTGGTCCCAGTTAGAGCTTTGTACTGGTCCCAGTTAGCACTTTATACTGGTCCCAGTCAGAGTCTGGTACTGGTCCCAGTTAGTGACTGGTACTGGTCCCAGTTAGAACTTTGTACTGGTCCCAGTTGGAGTCCGGTACTGGTTTCAGTAAGAGTCTGGAAACTGGTCCCAGTCAGAGTCCAGTACTGGTCCCAGTTAGAGCTTTGTACTGGTCCCAGTCAGAGCCTGGTACTGGTCCCAGTTAGAACTTTGTTCTTGTCCTAGTCGCAGCCCGGTACTGGTCCCAGTTAGCCCTTTATACTGGTCCCAGTTAGAACTTTGTTCTTCAGTTAGTGCCTGGTACTGGTCCCAGTTAGCCTTTTATACTGGTCCTGGTTTTGCCTTGTACTGGTCCCAGTCCCAGTCCGGTGCTGCTCCCAGTTAGAGCCTTGTACTGGTCCCAGTTAGTGCCCGGTACTGGTCCCAGTTAGCTCTTTACACTAGTTCAACTCAGTGTCTTGTACTGGTCCCAGTCCCAGCCTGGTACTGGACCCAGTTAGCACTTTATACTGGTCCCAGTTAGCCTTTTATACTGGTCCTGGTTTTGCCTTGTACTGGTCCCAGTCAGAGCCCGGTACTGGTAACAGTTAGTGCCTGGTACTGGTCCCAGTTAGCCTTTTATACTGGTCCCAGTTTTGCCTTGTACTGGTCCCAGTCCCAGTCCGGTGCTGCTCCCAGTTAGAGCCTTGTACTGGTCCCAGTTAGTGCCCGGTACTGGTCCCAGTTAGCTCTTTATACTAGTTCCACTCAGTGTCTTGTACTGGTCCCAGTCCCAGCCTGGTACTGGACCCAGTTAGCACTTTATACTGGTCCCAGTTAGCCTTTTATACTTTTATACTGGTCCCAGTTAGCACTCTATACTGGTCCCAGTTAGCCCTTCGTACTGGTCCCAGTCAGCGCTTCATACTGGTCCCAGTTAGCTCTTTGTACTGGTCCCAGTTAGCTCTCTATACTGGTCCCAGTTAGCACTCTATACTGGTCCCAGTCGGAGCCCGGTACTGGTCCCAGTTAGCCCTTTGTACTGGTCCCAGTTAGCGCTCTATACTGGTCCCAGTCCCATCCCGCCGCTCGCACTCCCGCCCCGCCCCTTCCCGCCCCTCATTTCCATAAATCTCCATAAATTAGCATAGCCACGCCCCCCGGCCGCGCCTCCTCCCCCCTCGCGAGGCCCCTCGGGCTGCGCGCCAGGAGAGGAATGGGAACGGAACGGGAACAGGGCAGGAACAGCCCGTCCCGAGAGCCGCACGTGCGCGGGGACACGCGAGATACATGGGAACTGCATGGGATAACATGGGATAACATGGGAACTACATGGGAATGCAGAAATACATGGTTATATGGGGATATGTGGTTCTATGGGAACGGGAACAGGGCAGGAACAGCCCGTCCCGCCAGCCGCACGTGCGCGGGGACACGCGAGATACATGGGAACTACATGGGATAACATGGGAACTACATGGGATAACATGGGAAAACATTGTTATATTGTTATATGGTTAAATATGGTTATATGGGGATATGGGGATATAGGGGATGGTTTTATGGGAACGGGAACAGGGCAGGAACAGCCCGTCCCGAGAGCCGCACGTGCGTGGGGACACGCGAGATACATGGGAACTGCATGGGAACTACATGGGAAAACATTGTTATATTGTTATATGGTTAAATATGGTTATATGGGGATATGGGGATATAGGGGATGGTTGTATGGGAACGGGAACAGGGCAGGAACAGCCCGTCCCGCCAGCCGCACGTGCGCGGGGACACGCCAGATACACGGGAGAACATGGGAACTACATGGGAAATACATGGGAACTACATGGGAATGTGGAAATACACGGGAAATACATTGTTATATGGGGATATGTGGTTCTATGGGAACGGGAACAGGGCAGGAACAGCCCGTCCCGAGAGCTGCACGTGCGCGGGGACACGCCAGATACACGGGAACTGCATGGGATAACATGGGATAACATGGGAACTGCATGGGAATGTGGAAATACATGGGAAAAACATGGGGAAACATGGGGAAACATGGGAACAACGTGGGGAAACATGGGAAAACATGTGGAAAACATGGGAAAACATTGGAAAAACGTGGGGAAAACATGAGGAAACATGGGAATGTGGGAAAACGTGGAAAGAAATGGGGAGAACATGGTGAAACATGGAAAAACATGGGGAAAACTTGGGGAAAAACATGGGGAAACATGGGAATGTGGAAAAAACATGGGAACAAACATGGGAAAAACATGAGGAAAACATGGGAATTACATGGGAAAAACAGGAAAAACATAGGAACGACATGGGAAAAACATGGGGAAACATGGGAAGAACATGGGAAGACATGGGGAAACGTGGGGAAAACATGGGAAAAAATGGGAACAACATGGAAAAAATATGGGGAAAAACATGGGAACAACACGGGGAAAACACAGGAAAAACATGGGAATGTGGGAAAAACATGGGGAAAACATTTGAAAAACATGGGGAAACATGGGACAACCTGGGAAACAACATGGGAACAACATGGGAAAACATGGGGAAACATGACGAAACTTGGGAAAACATGGGATGAACATGGGGAGAACATGGGGAGAACATATGAAAAACATGGGGGAACATGGGAGAACATGGGAAAACATGGAAAAACCATGGGAAAACATGGGGAAACACAGGAGAACATGGGAATGTGGGAACATGGGATGTTGGGGTGGTTTGGGGTTGATTTTTGGGATTCAATATGGGATTTTTTGGGATACAATATGGGATTTTTTTTGATTTTTGGGATACAATGTGGGATTTTTGGGATACAATAAGGGATTTTTTTGGATTTTTGGGTACAATATGGGATTTTTGGGGGTTTTGGGATACAACATGGGATTTTTGGGATACAATAGGGGATTTTTGGGTTACAATAACAGATACTTTGGGGTTTATGGGTTACAATATGGGATTTTTGGGATACAATAGGGGATTTTTTGGGGTTTTTGGGATACAGTAGGGGATTTTTGGGTTACAATAGGGGATTTTTGGGGGTTTTTGGGATACAATATGGGATTTTTTGGGATTTTTGGGTTACAATATGGGATTTTTTGGGATTTTTGGGATACAATATAGGATTTTTTTTGATTTTTGGGTACAATATGGGATTTTTTGGGGTTTTTGGGATACAATATGGGATTTTGGGGTTTTTTTGGGATACAATAGGGGATTTTTGGGATACAATAACAGATACTTTGGGGTTTTTGGGATACAGTATGGGATTTTTGGGATACAATATGGGATTTTTTGGGGTTTTTGGGTTACAATATGGGATTTTTGGGATACAATATGGGATTTTTTTGGGTTTTTGGGATTCAATATGGGATTTTTTGGGGTTTTGGGTTACAATAGGGGATTTTTGGGATACAATAGGGGATTTTTTGGGGTTTTTGGGTTACAATATGGGATTTTTTTAGCGTTTATGGGTTACAATATGGGATTTTTTTGGGATTTCCCCCAGGCCGACCCCCGAGGGCCGGCGGGAGCGCTCCCGGGACTCCATTCGGGCTCTATGGGGGATGTTTTGGGGGATTTTGGGTTATAATAGGGGATTTTTGGGATACAATAGCAGATATTTTGGGATTTTTGGGGTACTATATGGGATTTTTTTTTTGGTTTTGGGATCTGATTTTTGGGGTTTTCCACCAGGCCGACCCCCGAGGGCACCGGGAACGCTGTTGGGACAGAATAGGAATTCATTAGGGATGTTTTGGGGCTGGTTTTGGTTACAATAGCAGATATTTGGGGGTTTTTGGGATACAATATGGGATTTTTTTAGGGTTTATGGGTTACAGTATGGGATATTTTTGGGATACAATAGGGGATTTTTTGGGGTTTTTGGGTTACAATAGGGGATTTTTGGGTTACAATAGGGGATTTTTTTGGGGGGTTTTGGGATACAATATGGGGTTTTTGGGATACAATATGGGATTTTTTGGGATTTTTGGGGTTAATTTTTGGGGTACAATGTGGGATTTTTTTGGGTTTTTGGGATACAATATGGGATTTTCTGTGTTTTTTGGGTTACAATATAGGATATTTTGGGGTTTTTGGGATACAATAAGGGATTTTTTTGGATTTTTGGGTACAATATGGGATTTTTTGGGGTGTTTGGGTTACAATATGGGATTTTGGGGTTTTTTTGGGATACAATAGGGGATTTTTGGGATACAATGACAGATACTTTGGGGTTTTTGGGATACAATATGGGATTTTTTTTGGGCTTTGGGATACAATATGGGATTTTTGGGATACAATAGGGGATTTTTGGGGGTTTTTGGGTTACAATAGGGGATTTTTGGGTTACAATATGGGATTTTTTGGGGTTTTTGGGATACAATATGGGATTTTTGGGATACAATAGGGGATTTTTGGGGGTTTTTGGGATACAATATGGGATTTTTTGGGGTTTTTGGGATACAATATGGGATTTTGGGGTTTTTTTGGGATACAATAGGGGATTTTTGGGATACAATATGGGATTTTTGGGATACAATATGGGATTTTTTTGGGGTTTTGGGATACAATATGGGATTTTTGGGATACAATAGGGGATTTTTTTTTGGGCTTTGGGTTACAATATGGGATTTTTTGGGGTTTTTGGGTTACAATAGGGGATTTTTTGGGGTTAATTTTTGGGATTCAATATAGGATTTTTTTGGGATTTCCCCCCAGGCCGACCCCCGAGGGCCGGCGGGAGTGCTCTGGGGACAGAGTGGGAATTCATTGGGGATGTTTTGGGTGACTTTGTGGATGTTTTGGGGCTATTTTGGGTTACAATAGCGGATGTTTTTGGGAATTTTGGGATTTTTGGGATACAATATGGGATGTTTAGGGGTTAATTTTTGGGATTTCCCCCCAGGCCGACCCCCGAGGTCCGGCGGGAACGCTCCCGGGACAGAGTGGGAATTAATTGGGGATGTTTTGGGACTATTTGGGGTTACAATAGGGGATTTTTGGGATACAATATGGGATTTTTTTAGGGTTTTGGGATACAATATGAGATTTTTTGGGGTTTTTGGGTTACAATATAGGATTTTTGGGTTACAATGGGGGATTTTTGGGTTACAATAAGGGATTTTTTGGGGTTTTGGGATACAATATGCGATTTTTTGGGGTTTTTGGGATTCAATATGGGATTTTTTGGGGTTTTTGGGTTACAATATGGGATTTTTTGTGTTTTTTGGGTTACAATATAGGATATTTTGGGGTTTTTGGGATACAATATGGGATTTTTTGGGGTTTTTGCGATACAATATGGGATTTTTTAGGGTTTATGGGTTACAATATAGGATTTTTTTGGGATTTCCCCCAGGCCGACCCCCGAGGGCCGGCGGGAACGCTCCCGGGACGCGGCCCGGTGCCGCCGCAGCCGCGAGGCAGAGGTGTTCGGCCAGCTGGCCTTGGCGCTGCCCTTCGCCCGCGGGGTCAGCGCGCACCTGGACAAAGCGTCCATCATGAGGCTGACCATCAGCTACCTGCGCGTCCACCGCCTGCTGGCCGCCGGTCAGAGACCCCAAAATTTATCTGGGTTATCCTAAAATTTAGTGGGATTATCCTAAAATTACCGGGGTTATCGTAAATTAATCGGGAGACCCCAAAATTCAATGGGAGACCCCAAAATTCACCGAGATTTCCCCAAAATTCGCCAGGATTACCCCAAAATTGAGCGGGATCACACCGAAAATTCAGCGGGATTATCTCAAAATTTACCAGAATTACTCCAAAATTTATTTGGGTTACCCTGGAATTTATCGGGGTGATCCTGAAATTATCGGGGTTATTCTACATTTGTCAGGGTTATCCAAAATTTATTGGGAGATCCCAAAATTCACCATCATGAGGCTGACCATCAGCTACCTGCACGTCCACCGCCTGCTGGCAGCCGGTCAGAGACCCCAAATTTAGTGGGATTATCCCCAAAATGTGCCGGGATCACCCCGAAATTTAGTGGGATCACACCCAAAATTTATTCGGGTTATCCTAAAATTTATCGTGGTTATTCTTAAATTATCGGGATTATTCTTAAATTATTGGGGTTGCGCGAAATTCACTGGGACATCCCAAAATTTAGTGGGGTTACCCTGGGATTTATTGGGATTACCCTGGGATTGATTGGGGTTATCCTAAACTTATTGGGAGACCCCAAAATTCAATGGGAGACCCCAAAATTCACTGGGATTACCCCCAAATTGAGCAGGATTACCCCAAAATTCACCGGGGTTACCCCAAAATTGTCCATCATGAGGCTGACCATCAGCTACCTGTGTGTCCACCGCCTGCTGGCTGCGGGTCAGAGACCCCAAAATTTATCTGGGTCATCCTAAAATTATCGGGGTTATCGTAAATTTATCGGGAGACCCCAAAATTCAATGGGAGACCCCAAAATTCGCCGAGATTTCCCCAAAATTCGCCAGGATTACCCCAAAATGGAGCGGGATCACACCGAAAATTCAGCAGGATTATCTCAAAATTTTACCAGAATCACCCAAAAATTTACTGGGATTACCCCAAAATTCACCAGGATCACCCCAAAATTCACCAGGATCACCCCAAATCAAAGGGGATCACCCCAAAATTCATCAGGAGACCCCAAAATTCATTGGGATGACCTCAAAATTCACTGGGATTAACCCTAAAATTTACCAGGATCACCCCAAAATTCACCAGGAGACCCCAAAATTTACTGGGATTACTCCAAAATTCACCAGGATCACCCCAAAATTCACCCCCCAGAACCTCCCCAGGAGCCCCCAGAACGACCCCCCGATGACCCTCGACCCCCCCAGGATTTTGGGGACCCCCTGAGGGTTTTGGGGACCCCCTGACACCCCCAGGACCCTCCCAAGACCCCAAACCCCCAGACCCCACATCCCCATTCTGGGATCCACCAAATTCTATGGGTTTTCCCCATGACCCCCAAGACCCCCAAACCCCTGACCCCAGGATTTCGGGGACCCCTGATGATTTCGGGGACCTCTAGGGGTTTTGCGACCCCTGACACCCCCAGACCCCCAAGACCCCCAAAAATCCCCCAAAACTCCCTACATCCCCAAAAATTTCCATGTCCATCACACCTTATGGGTTTTACCTGCAACTCCCAAGACCCCCAAACCCCTGAGCCCCAGATTTTGGGACCCCCTGAGGGTTTCGGGGACCCCCTGAGACCCCCAGAGCCATCCCAAGACCCTCCCAAAACCCCTCCAGACCCCCCAAAATCCCCCAAAACTGCCATTTCCACCACACCCTATGGGTTTTACCTGCGACCCCCCAAGACCCCCAAACCCCTGACCCTCCCAGGATTTTAGGACCCCTGAGGGCTTTAGGGACCCCCTGAGGATTTTAAGGACCCCCTGACACCACCCAAAACCCCCCAAAACCCCCCCAGACCCCCCAAAATCCCCCAAAACTGCCATCTCCATTACACCCTATGGGTTTTACCTGCAGACTCCCCAAGACCCCCAAACCCCACCCCAAGCCCCCCAGGATTTTGGGGACCCCCTGAGGGTTTCGGGGACCCCCTGAGGGTTTCGGGGACCCCCTGAGACCCCCAAAATCCCCCCCAAGACCCCCAAAATCCCCCCAAAACTCCCCTGGCATCCCCAAAAATTTCCATGTCCATCACACCTTATGGGTTTTACCTGCGACCCTCCAAGACCCCCAAACCCCCCTGACCCTCCCAGGATTTCGGGGACCCCCTGAGGGTTTCGGGAACCCCCTGAGGGTTTTAAGGACCCCCTGACACCACCCAAAACCCCCAAGACCCCCAATCCTCCCCAAATTTCCCAATCCACCACACCCTATGGGTTTTACCTGCGACCCCCAAACTCCCTGAGCCCCCCAGGATTTTGGGGACCCTCTGATGGTTTCGGGGACCCCCTGAGGGTTTTAAGGACCCCCTGACGCCCCAGATCCCTCCCAAGACACCCCAAAACCCCCCGACCCCCCAAAACCCCCAAAATTATGGGATCCATCAAATTCTATGGGTTTTCCCCATGACCCCCAAGACCCCCAAACCCCTGAGCCCCCAGGTTTCGGGGACCCCTGATGGTTTTGGGGACCCCTGACACCCCAGACCCCCAAGACCCTCCAAAACCCCTCAAGACCCCCCAATCCTCCCCAAATTTCCTAATCCACCACACCCTATGGGTTTTACCTGCGACCCCCAAACCCCCTGAGCCCCCCAGGATTTTGGGGACCCCCTGAGGGTTTCGGGGACCCCCTGAGGCCCCCAGACCCCCCAGACCCATCCCAAGACCCCCCAAACCCCCCAGGACCCCCCAATCCTCCCCAAATTTCCTGATCCACCACTCCCTATGGGTTTTACCTGCAACTCCCCAAGACCCCCAAACCCCCCTAACCCTCCCAGGATTTCGGGGACCCCCTGATGATTTCAGGGACCCCCTGACGCCCCCCAAATCCCCCCCAGGCGCCTGGGCAGCGGCGGCAGAGGCTGTGGATGGATGTTACCTGCAGGCGCTGAGCGGCTTCGTGATGGTGCTGAGCGAGGGAGGAGACATGATCTACCTGTCCGAGAACGTCAGCCGCCTGCTGGGGCTCAGCCAGGTGGGCAAAACACCCCAAAACCGGCCGGGAGGGACCCCAAAAGGTGGCTGGGGAGACCCCAAAGTCTGGTGGAGAAACCCCAAAAAAATGGGGTAAGGAGGAGATGAAAAGTGTCTAATTGACACACGAAAAATCAGAATTTTGCCCAAAAATTCTGCCCTGGGGAGCCCAAAAAACACCCTGGGAGAGACCCCAAAATCTGTCCAGGAAAACCCTAAAATGTGTTTGGGAAAACCCCAAAATCTGTCTGGGAAAAGCCCAAAATCTGGCGGAGAAACCCCAAAAAAATCCATCCGGGAAAACCCCAAAAATCAGTCGGTTTGACCCCAAAAAGCTGATTTACCTGTCCGAGAACATCAACCGCCTGCTGGGGCTCAGCCAGGTGAGCAAAACACCCCCAAAACCGGCCGGGAGGGACCCCAAAAGGTGGCTGGGGAGACCCCAAAGTCTGGGGGAGAAACCCCAAAGTCTGGCAGAGAAACCCCAAAAAATTTGGTCAAGGAAGAGGTGAAAAGTGTCTCATTGACACCTGAAAAATCAGAATTTTGCCCAAAATTCTGCCCTGGGAGCCCAAAAAATGTGGAGAGGAGACCCCAAAATGTGTCTGGGAAAACCCCAAAATGTGTCTGGGAAAACCCCAAAATCTGTTGGGGAAAACCCCAAAATCTGTTGGGGAAAACCCCAAAATCTGGCGGAGAAACCCCAAAAAAATCCATCCGGGAAAACCCCAAAAATCAGTCGGTTTGACCCCAAAAAGCTGATTTACCTGTCCGAGAACGTCAGCCGCCTGCTGGGGCTCAGCCAGGTGGGCAAAACACCCCCAAAACCGGCCGGGAGGGACCCCAAAAGGTGGCTGGGGAGACCCCAAAGTCTGGGGGAGAAACCCCAAAAAAATGGGGGAGAAACCCCAAAAAATGGGGTAAGGAGGAGGTGAAAAGTGTCTCATTGACACCTGAAAAATCAGAATTTTGCCCAAAAATTCTGCCCTGGAGAGCCCAAAAAACACCCTGGGGAGCCAAAAAATCTGCCTGGAGACCCCAAAAAATCTCTCGAGGAGACCCCAAAATGTGGCCGGGGAGACCCCAAAATCTGTTGGGGAAAATCCCAAAATCTGGCGGAGAAACCCCAAAAAATTCGGTCAAGGAAGAGGTGAAAAGTGTCTTGGGGGAGACCTGAAAAATCAGAATTCTGATCAAAAATTCTGCCCTAGGGAACCCCAAAAAATATGGAGAGGAGACCCCAAAATCTGTCTGGGAAAACCCCAAAATCTGTTGGGGAAAATCCCAAAATCTGGCGGAGAAACCCCAAAAAAATGGGGTAAGGAGGAGGTGAAAAGTGTCTAATTGACACCTGAAAAATCAGAATTCTGCCCAAAATTCTGTCCTGGGGAGCCCAAAAAATCTCTCGGGGAGACCCCAAAATGTGTCTGGAAAAACCCCAAAATCTGTTGGGAAAACCCCAAAATCTGGCAGAGAAACCCCAAAAAAATCTGGTAAGGAGGAGGTGAAAAGTGTCTCACGGGAGACCTGAAAAATCAGAATTCTGCCCAAAATTCTGCTCAAAATTCTCTCCTGGGAAGCCCAAAAAACACCCCGAAGAGACCCCAAAACCTGTCTGGGAAAACCCCAAAATCTGTTGGGGAAAACCCCAAAATCTGTTGGGGAAAATCCCAAAATGTGTCAGGGAAAACCCCAAAATCTGGTGGGGAAAACCCCAAAATCTGGTGGAGAAACCCCAAAAAAATAGGGTAAGGAGGAGATGAAAAGTGTCTCATTGACACCTGAAAAATCAGAATTTTGCCCAAAAATTCTGCCCTGGGGAGCTCAAAAAACACCTGGGAAGACCCCAAAAAATGTGGAGAGGAGACCCCAAAATCTGTCTGGGAAAACCCCAAAATCTGTTGGGGAAAACCCCAAAACCTGGCAGAGAAACCCCAAAAAATTCGGTCAAGGAGGAGATGAAAAGTGTCTAATTGACACCTGAAAAATCAGAATTCTACTCAAAATTCTGCCCTAGGGAACCCCAAAAAATGTGGAGAGGAGACCCCAAAATGTGTCTGGGAAAACCCCAAAATCTGTTGGGGAAAACCCCAAAATCTGGGGGAGAAACCCCAAAAAAATCGGGTGAGGAGGAGGTGAAAAGTGTCTAATTGACACCCGAAAAATCAGAATTCTGCCCAAAAATTCTGCCCTGGAGAGCCCAAAAAACACTCTGAGGAGACCCCAAAATCTGTCCAGGAAAACCCTAAAATGTGTTTGGGAAAACCCCAAAATCTGTCCAGGAAAACCCCAAAATCTGTCCAGGAAAACCCCAAAATCTGGTGGAGAAACCCCAAAAAAATGGGGTAAGGAGGAGATGAAAAGTGTCTCATTGACACCTGAAAAATCAGAATTTTGCCCAAAAATTCTGCCCTGGAGAGCCCAAAAAACACCCTGGGAGAGACCCCAAAATGTGTCTGGAAAAACCCCAAAATCTGTCAGGAAAAACCCCAAAATCTGGTGGAGAAAACCCAAAAAAATCTGGTAAGGGAGGGAAAAAATGTGGGGAAGAGGAGCTGAAAATTCTGCCTGGAGAGACCCAAAAAACACCCTGGGGAGCCTAAAAGTCTGCCTGGAGACCCCAAAAAATCTCTCGGGGAGACCCCAAAATGTGGCTGGGGAGACCCCAAAATCTGTTGGGGAAAATCCCAAAATCTGGTGGAGAAACCCCAAAAAATGGGGTAAGGAGGAGGTGAAAAGTGTCTCATTGACACCTGAAAAATCAGAATTTTGCCCAAAAATTCTGCCCTGGAGAGCCCAAAAAACACCCTGGGAGAGACCCCAAAATGTGTCTGGAAAAACCCCAAAATCTGTCCGGGAAAATCCCAAAATCTGGTGGAGAAACCCCAAAAAAATCTGGTAAGGAAGAGGTGAAAAGTGTCTCATTGACACCTGAAAAATCAGAATTTTGCCCAAAAATTCTGCCCTGGGGAGCCCAAAAAATGTGGAGAGGAGACCCCAAAATGTGTCTGGAAAAACCCCAAAATCTGTTGGGGAAAACCCCAAAATCTGGTGGAGAAACCCCAAAAAAATCGGGTAAGGAGGAGATGAAAAGTGTCTAATTGACACCCAAAAAATCAGAATTCTGCCCAAAATTCTGCCCTGGGGAGCCCAAAAAACACCTGGGAAGACCCCAAAAAATGTGGGGAGGAGACCCCAAAATGTGTCTGGAAAAACCCCAAAATCTGTTGGGGAAAACCCCAAAATCTGGTGGAGAAACCCCAAAAAATCTGTAAAGGAAACCCCAAAAAATCCAGCTGAGGAAACCTGAAAATTCTTCCAAAAACTCAGTTGGGAACCCCAAAAATTTGGGTTGGGAGCCAAAAAATTTGGGTGGGGGAACCTAAAATTTTGGTAGGGGTCCCCAAAAAATTTGGCTGGGTGACCCCAAAAAATAAATTTGGGGGGAAACCCCAAAAATCTGTGTGAGAAATGCAAAAATTCTCCCCAAAAATTTGGGTGGGGGGTCCCCAAAATTTGGGTGGGGGGATGTAAAATTTTTTTGGGGGGATGTGAAATTTGGGTGGGGGTCCCCAAAAACTTTTTGGGGATGACCCCAAAAAATAAATTTGGGGGAAAACCCCAAAAATCTGTGTGGGAAATGCAAAAATTGGCCCCAAAAATTCATTCGGGAACCCAAAATTTGGGTGGGGTCCCCAAAATTTGGGTTGGGGGAACCTAAAATTTTGGTAGGGGTCCCCAAAAATTTGGCCGGGTGACCCCAAAAAATAAATTTGGGGGAAAACCCCAAAAATCCGTGTGAGAAATGCAAAAATTCTCCCCAAAAATTCATTTTTTATTCCAAAAATTCGGGTGGGGAGCCCCAAAATTTGGGTGGGGGGATCTGAAATTTGGCAGGGATCCCCAAAAAATCAGCCTGGGTGATCCCAAAAAATAAATTTGGGGGAAAACCCCAAAAATCTGTGTGAGAAATGCAAAAATTCTCCCCAAAAATTCATTTTTTATTCCAAAAATTCGGGTGGGGAGCCCCAAAATTTGGGTGGGGGGCTGTGAAATTTTTTTGGGGGGGATGTGAAATTTTTTTTGGGGGTCCCCAAAATTTTTTGGGGTGTCTTGATGGGGGTTTGAGCCCCAAAATCCTCCCCAGCTGGAGCTGATTGGGCACAGCGTGTTTGACTTTGTCCATCCGTGTGACCATGAGGAGCTGCAGGACGTGCTGAGCCCCCGGCAGGGTGAGACCCTTCCCAAAATCACCCCAAAATCACCCCAAAAATGGCCCAAATTTATCCCAAAAATGGCCCAAATTTATCCTGAAAATATCCCAAATTTATCCCCAAATTCACCCCAAAAATGTCCTAAAAATGTCCCAAATTTATCCCAAAAATGGCCCAAATTCACCCCGAAAATATCCCCAAAAATGGCCCAAAAATGTCCCAAATTCACCCCAAAAATATCCTAAAAATATCCCAAATTTATCCCAAAAATATCCCAAATTTATCCCAAAAATATCCCAAATTTATCCCCAAGTTCACCCCAAAAATATCCTAAAAGTATCCCAAATTTATCCCAAAAATATCCCAAATTTATCCCAAAAATATCCCAAATTTATCCCAAAAATCACCCCAAAAATACCCCAAAAATATCCCAAATTCTCCCCAAAAATATCCCAAATTCATCCCAAAAATACCCCAAATTCACCCAAAAAATGTCCCAAATTCACCCCGAAAGTGTCCCTGAGAACCCCAAAAGTCCCTGAGCCCCGGCAGGGTGAGCCCCCTCCCCAAATTCACCTCTCTGGGATTTCCCTGACCCTTGGGACCCCCAAATCCTGTCCCCCCCAAATCCTGGGACCCCCAAATTTCTGTGACGACCCCCGGACACTCCAAAGACCCCCTGAGACCCCCTGAGACCCCCAAAAATCCCCCAGGACCCCAAAAAATCCCCCCAAAGACCCCCAAAAATGCCCCCAAAGCTGGGGGAGCACTGGAAAGCTCCAGATTCTCCCTGACCCCCTGACCCTGGGACCCCCAAATCCTGAGACCCCCAAATGCTGGGACCCCCAATTTCTGTGGCGACCTCTGGACCCCCCAGGAGCCAAAGACCCCCAAAAATTCCCCCAAAGAGCTTCCCGCAAGACCCCCAAAAGCTCCCCCAAAGCTGGGGGAACACTCAGAAACTCAGCTTCTCCCTGACCCTTGGGACCCCCAAATCCTGTCCCCCCCAAATCCTGGGACCCCCAAATTTCTGTGACAACCTCCGGACACCCCAAAGACCCCCTGAGACCCCAAAATCCCCCCAAAACCCCCAGGACCCCCAAAAAAAATGCCCCCAAAGCTGGAGGAGCTCAGCTTCTCTCTGACCACCCCCTGACCCCTGGGACCCCCAAATCCTGTCCCCCCCAAATGCTGGGAACCTCAAATTTCTGTGACATGGGACACCCAAAGACCTAGAGACCCCCAAAGACCCCCCAGGACCCCCAAAAATCCCCCCAAAGACCCCCAAAAATCCCCCCAAAGTGGGGGGAGCACTCGGAGCTCAGCTTCTCCCTGACCACCCCTGACCCCTGGGACCCCCAAATCCTGAGACCCCCAAATCCTGGGAACCCCAAATTTCTGTGACGACCCCTGGACACCCCAAAGACCCCCTGAGACCCCCAAAATCTCCCCAGGACCCCCAAATGCAGACCCCCAAAAATCCCAAAGTGGGGAGCACTCGGAGCTCGGCTTTTCCACAGCCCCCCTGACCCCTGGGACCCCCAAATCCTGTCCCCCAAATCCTGGGAACCCCAAATTTCTGTGACGACATCCGGACACCCCAAAGACCTAAGAGGACCACGAGACCCCCAAAAAAATCCCCAAAGACCCCCCAAAAATGCCCCCAAAGACCCCCAGGACCCCTAAAATCCCCCAAAACCCCCCAGGACCCCCAAAATGCCCCCAAATGACCCCAATCTGGCAGCCCAAAAATCCTGTGACCCCCAAATTTCTGGGGACGACCCGGACACCCCAAAGACCCCCTGAGACCCCCCGAGACCCCCAAAAATCCCCCCAGGACCCCCAGAGACCCCCAAAATGGCCCCAAAGACCCCCAAAAATTCCCCCAAAGTGGGGGGAACACTCAGAGCGCAGCTTCTCCCTGACCCTTGGGACCCCCAAATGCTGGGAACCCCAAATGCTGGGAACCCCAAATTTCTGTGACGACCCCAGACACCCCAAAGACCCCACAGGACCACAGTATCCACAGACCCCCAGGACCCCCAAAAATACCCCCAAAGCTGGAGGAGCACAGCTTTTCTCTGACCCCCCCTGACCCTTGGGACCCCCAAATGCTGTGACCCCCAAATCCTGGGACCCCCAAATTTCTGTGACAACCTCAGGACACCCCAGGCCTGGAGACCCCCAAAAATTCCCCCAAAACCCCCAAATGCCTCCAAAAGAACCCCCAAGACCTAATCCCCCAAAACCCCCAGGACCCCCAAAGTAATGAAATGGCACAAATCCTGTGACCCCAAAATGTGGACCCCAATTTCAGGACAGCCACGGACACCCCGAGGCCCCCTGAGACACAGGCTCCACCGAACCCCAAAAATGCCCTAAAGCTGGGGAGCACTCAGCTCAGCTTCTCCCTGACCCCTGTGACCTAAATCACCAGAGACCCCAAATTTCTGTGGCGAGCCCCGGACACCCCAAAGACCCCCTGAGACCAAATATCCCCCAAGACCCCAAAAAATCCCCCGGACCAAAATCCCCAAGCTGGGGGCACACTCAAACTCAGCTTCTCCACAGACCCTTAGGACCCCCAAATCCCTGTCCCCAATCTGGGACCCCCAGAGTTCCTGTGATGACCCCTGGACACCCCAAAGACCCCCTGAGACCCCAGAGACCCCAGAAACCCCCCAGCACCCCCAAAAGTCCCCCAAAGGCCCACAAAATCCCTCAAGTGGGGGAGCACTCGGAGCTCGGCTTTTTCCACACATGACCACCCTGACCCCTGGGACCCCCAATCCTGTCCCCCAAATCCTGGGAACCCCAAATTTCTGTGTATGACATCCCGGACACCCCAAAGACCCCCTGAGACCCCCAAAATTCCCCCCAAAACCCCTAAAAAATGCCCCCAAAACCCCCCAGGACCCCCCAGTCCCCAAACCCCAGGACTCCCAAAAATGCCCCCAAATGACCCCAAAATCCTGTGACCCCCAAATTTCTGGGACGACCTCTGGACACCAAAGACCCCCTGGGGCCACTAGAGACCCCCAAAGATCCCAAAAATCCCCTAAAAATTCCCCCAAAAGACCCCCAGGACCCCAAAAATGCCCCCAAATCCTGTCCCCCCCAAATCCTGGGAACCCCAAATTTCTGTGACGACCCCCGGACACCCCAAAGACCCCCTGAGACCCCAAATATCCCCCCGAAGACCCCCCAGGACCCCCAAAAATACCCCCAAAGACCCCCAAAAAATGCCCCAAAATGGGGGAAACACTCAGAGCTCAGCTTCTCTCTGCACCCTTGGGACCCCCAAATCCTGAGACCCCCAAATCCTGGGACCCAAATTTCTGTGACGACCCCCCGGACACCCCAAAGACCCCCTGAGACCCCCAAAGACCCCCCAGGACCCCAAGAAATCCCCCAAAGACCCCAAAAATCCCCAGCAGGGGGAGCACTCGGAGCTCAGCTTCTCCCTGAAGCCACCCCTGACCCCTGGGACCCCCAAATCCTGAGACCCCCAAATCCTGGGAACCCCAGGAAATTTCTGTGACGACCCCCGGACACCCCCAAAGACCCCCTGAGACCCCCAAAAGCCCCCACTCAAAGACCCCCAGGACCCCCAAAAATGCCCTCAAATGACCCCCCAAATCCTGTGACCCCAAATCCTGTGACCCCAAATTTCTGGGACGACCCCCGGACACCCCAAAAGACCCCCTGAGACCCCCTGAGACCCCCAAAGATCCCCAAAAAATCCCCCTAAAGAAAATTCCCCCAAAAGAGACCCCCCAGGACCCCAACAATGCCCCCCCCAAATGACCCCCAAATCCTGTGACCCCAAATCCTGGGAACCCCAAATTTCTGTGACGACCTCCGGACACCCCAAAGACCCCCGAGACCCCCAAAAATCCCCCCAAACCCCCAGGACCCCCCGGCGGCGCGGGAGGCGCTCCGGGCGAAGCTCTCGCTGCGCATGAGCACGCTGACCGGCAGGGGCGCTGTCTGAACCTGAAAGCGGCGTCCTGGAAGGTTTGGGGTTTGAAATTTGATTTTGAGGATTTGGGGATTTGGGGGGGGATTGGGGACTGGGGGTTTGAAAGGGGTTTGGAGACATTGAAGTTGAAAGGATTTAGGGGTTTTCTTATTTTGAGGGAGTTTGAAAGGATTACAGTGTTTTGGGGGATTTGGGGATTTGGAAGAAAGCCCATGGACATTGGGGGAATTTTGAAGGATTTAAGGGAGTTTTGAGATTTAAGGGGGTTTGAGGATTTTGGGGACTTTTGGAACATTGGGAGGATTTGGGGGATTTTAAGGGCATTTAGAGGATTTTGGGGCATTTAGGGATTTAGGGGGTTTTTGGGGAAGTTTGGGTGAGGATTTAGAGAGGACTAGCATTTTTGGGGGTTTGGAGGATTTGGGGATTTGGGGGGATTTGAGGATTTTAGGATTTCGAGGATTTTGGGATTTGGAACATAGCGACTTGGGGATTTAGGGGATTTGAAGGATTTTGAAGGGATTTTGTAGCAGGGTTAGGATTTAGGGGATTTAGAGGGATTAGGCCCCCAAGGGCATTTGAGATTTTGGGTTTTGAAGTTTAAGTTTTGAAGTTTGGGATTGTTTGGGAATATTAGAGGATGTTGGTGGATTTGGGGATTTTGAGATTTTGGGGATTTGGGATTTGGGAGTTTTTGAATTTTAAGGATTTAGGGATTTGGGGTTTTGAGATTTTGGATTTAGGGATTTTGGGGGGATTTTGAAGATTTTGAGGCCCCAGAGATTTAGAGAGTGTAGAGATTTGGGGGTTTCGAAGACATTGGTTTGAATTATGAACATTGGGGGATTTTGGGGTTTTAAGGGTGCTTTTGGGAATTTATAGAAAGAGATTTAGAGCTTTGAAGACTGAGGGTGAGGATTTTGAGATTTGAAAGGATATTTGAAGAGGGATTTACTTAGGGAGATTTGGGGGGATTTTGGGGAGGTTTTGAATTTTGGGGATTTTTTGAGGATATTTTGGGATGTTGAAAAGGATATTGAGGATGTTGGGGGATTTAGGGGATTTTGGGGGATTTTGGGGATTTTGAAGGATTTGAGGGATTTTGGGGGATTTGAAGTTTAGGGATTTTTGGGATTTGGAAGGATTTTGGGGATTTGGGGGATTTAGGGGTAGGGGTTTGGGGGTTTTGGGGACATTGAGAGGATTTGGGGGAATTATGGACATTGAAAGAGTTTTGGGGGTTTGGGAATTGGGGATTTCAGGATTTTGTGATTTTAGGTTTTAGGGGATTTAGGGGATTTAGGGGATTTGGGGGATTTGGGGATTTTGGGGGTTTTGGGGATTTTGGGGGATTTTGGGGATTTTTGAGGGATTTGGGATGTTGGGGATATTGGGGATGTTGGAGGATTTAGGGACATTGGGGCAATTTGGGGGATTTAGGGAGTTTGAGGGATTTGGGGACTTGGGGACATTTGGGGGATTTTGGGGATTTGGGGGATTTTGGTGTTTTGGGGATGTTGGGGACATTGGGGAATTCCGAGGTTGGTTTTGGGGCAAATTTCGAGGAAATTTCGGGATAATTCCAGGCGGTTTTTGGGGATAATTCCAAGGTTTTTTGGGAATAATTTGGAGGAAATTTCGGGACAATTCCAGGCGGGTTTTGAGGACAATTCCTAGGAAATTTTGGGATAATTCCGAACAGGTTTTGGGGATAATTCCGAGAATTTTTTGGGATTTTTTTTGGGATTTCTGCAGGTCTTGCAATGCGCACCTCCTCGGGGGAGAATTTCGGGATAATTCCGGGGATTTTTGGGGATTTTTTTGGGGATAATTCTGAGGAATATTCGGGATAATTCCGAGGAAATTTCGGGACACTTCCGGACAGGTTTTGGGGATAATTCCGGGTTTTTTTGGGATAGTTCCGGACAGGTTTTGGGGATAATTCCGAGGGAATTTCGGGGCAGTTCCAGGCGGCTTTTGGGGATAATTCCGAGTGGATTCTGGGATGATTCCAGGGAGGTTTTTGGGATAATTCCGAGGAAATTTCGGGACACTTCCGGGTGGATTTCGGAGCAAATTCCGAGGAAATTTCGGGAGAGTTCCGGATGGGTTTTTTGGGATAATTCCGAGCAGATTTTGGGGATAATTCCGAGTTTTTTTGGGATAATTCTGTGGAAATTTCGGGACATTTCCGGGCAGGTTTTGGGGATAATTCCGGGGAAATTTCGGGATAATTCCGAGGAAATTTCGGGACAGTTCCGGATGGCTTTCGGGGATAATTCCGGGGATTTTTGGGGATGTTTTGGGGATTTTTTTAGGATTTTTTGGGGGATTTTTTGGGGGATTTTTTGGGGGATTTCTCCCGCAGGTCCTGCACTGCGCGGGACACATGCGCACCTACTCGGGGGAGAATTTCGGGATAATTGCGGGCAGATTTTTGGGATAATTCCGGGTTTTTTTGGGATAACTGCGAGGAAATTTCGGGACAGTTCCGGGCGAGTTTCGGGGATAATTCCTAGCGGGTTTTTGGGATGATTCCAGGAGTTTTTTGGGGATAATTCCGAGGAAATTTCGGGATAATTCTGGGCAGGTTTGGGGATAATTCCGAGGGAATTCTGGGGCGATTCCGGAGATAATTCCGGGGAAATTTCGGGACACTTCCGAGCGGCTTTTGGGGACAATTCCAGGCAGGTTTTGGGGACAATTCCGGGGTTTTTGGGGATAATTCCGAGGAAATTTCGGGATAATTCCAAGGTTTTTTGGGAATAATTTTGAGGAAATTTCGGGACAATTCCAGGCGGGTTTTGAGGACAATTCCTAGGAAATTTTGGGATAATTCCGGGCAGATTTTGGGGATAATTCCAGGGTTTTTTGGGACAGTTCCGGATGGCTTTCGGGGATCATTCCGGGGATTTTTTGGGGATTTTTTTGGGATAATTCCGAGATTTTTTTCGGGATTTTTTTTGGGATTTCTCCCGCAGGTCCTGCACTGCGCGGGGCACATGCGCACCTACTCGGGGGAGAATTTCGGGATAATTCCGAGGATTTTTTTGGGATTTTTTGGGATTTTTTTGGGGATAATTCCGAGGAAATTTCGGGATAATTCCGAACAGGTTTTGGGGATAATTCCGGGGTTTTTTTGGGGATAATTCCGAGGAAATTTCGGGAGAGTTCCGGATGGGTTTTGGGGCTAATTGCGAGCAGATTATGGGGATAATTCCGAGGAATTTCGGGACAGTTCCGGGCATGTTTTGAGGACAATTCCGAGGAAATTTCGGGGCATTTCCGGGCGAGTTTTGGGGATAATTCTATGGAAATTTCGGGACAATTCAGGGGAGGTTTTGGGGATAATTCCGGGTTTTTTTTGGGACAGTTCCGGATGGCTTTCGGGGATAATTCCGGGAATTTTTGGGGATGTTTTGGGGATTTTTTTAGGATTTTTTGGGGATTTTTTTTGGGATTTCTGCAGGTCCTGCACTGCGCGGGGCACATGCGCACCTACTCGGGGGAGAATTTCGGGATTTTTTGGGGGATTTTTTTGGGATAATTCCGAGCAGGTTTTGGGGATAATTCTGGGGTTTTTTGGGATAATTCCGAGGAAATTTCGGGACACTTCTGGACGGGTTTTGGGGATAATTCTGGGTTTCTTCGGTGATAATTCCGGGGAAATTTTGGGACACTTCCGGGCAGGTTTTGGGGATAATTCCGAGGCAATTTCGGGATAATTCCGGGCAGGTTTTGGGGACTTTTTGGGATAATTCCGGGATTTTTTTGGGGGATTTTTTTGGGATTTCTCCCGCAGGTCCTGCACTGCGCGGGACACATGCGCACCTACTCGGGGGAGAATTTCGGGATAATTCCGAGGATTTTTTTGGGGATAATTCCGGGGAAATTTCGGGACAGTTCCGGACCGGTTTTGCGTATAATTCCGAGCAGGTTTTGGGGATAATTCCGGGGCAATTTCGGGATAATTCCGAGGAATTTCGGGACAGTTCCGGGCAGGTTTTGAGGACAATTCCAAGGAAATTTCGGGATAAATCCGAGCAGGTTTTGGGGATAATTCCGGGGATTTTTGGGGTTTTTTTGGGGGATTTTTTGGGGATAATTCCGAGGATTTTTTTGGGATTTTTTGGGGATTTCTCCCGCAGGTCCTGCACTGCGCGGGGCACATGCGCACCTACTCCTCGGGGGAGAATTTCGGGATAATTCCGAGGATTTTTTTGGGATTTTTTGGGATTTTTTTGGGGATAATTCCGAGGAAATTTCGGGATAATTCCGAACAGGTTTTGGGGATAATTCCGGGGTTTTTTTGGGGATAATTCCGAGGAAATTTCGGGAGAGTTCCGGATGGGTTTTGGGGCTAATTGCGAGCAGATTATGGGGATAATTCCGAGGAATTTCGGGACAGTTCCGGGCATGTTTTGAGGACAATTCCGAGGAAATTTCGGGGCATTTCCGGGCGAGTTTTGGGGATAATTCCGAGGAAATTTCGGGGCATTTCCGGGCGAGTTTTGGGGATAATTCCAGGGTTTTTTGGGACAGTTCCGGGCAGGTTTCGGGGATAATTCCGGGAATTTTTGGGGATGTTTTGGGGATTTTTTTAGGATTTTTTGGGGGATTTTTTTTGGGATTTCTCCCGCAGGTCCTGCACTGCGCGGGGCACATGCGCACCTACTCGGGGGAGAATTTCGGGATTTTTTGGGGGATTTTTTGGGGATAATTCCGAGCAGGTTTTGGGGATAATTCTGGGGTTTTTTGGGATAATTCCGAGGAAATTTCGGGACACTTCCGGACGGGTTTTGGGGATAATTCTGGGTTTCTTCGGTGATAATTCCGGGGAAATTTTGGGACATTTCCGGGCAGGTTTTGGGGATAATTCCGAGGCAATTTCGGGATAATTCCGGGCAGGTTTTGGGGACATTTTGGGATAATTCCGAGATTTTTTTTGGGATTTTTTTGGGGATTTCTCCGGCAGGTCCTGCACTGCGCGGGGCACATGCGCACCTACTCGGGGGAGAATTTCGGGATTTTTTTAGGGAATATTTTTAGGATTTTTTTTGGGATTCCCCCCGCAGGTCCTGCACTGCGCGGGGCACATGCGCACCTACTCCTCGGGGGGCTCGGGGGGCTCGGGGGGCTCTGACTCCCCCCTGCGCTGCCTGGTGCTGATCTGCGAGGCCATCGCTCACCCCGGAGCCATCGAGGCGCCGCTGGGCTCGGGGATCGTCCTCACCCGCCACTCCATGGACATGAAATTCACCTATTGTGACGACAGGTGGGGAAAAATGACACCTTGGGGACAATTTGGGGACAGCTCGGAGACCCCCTGGATCACCCCAAAAATCGGGGATCGCCCGGAGATGCTCAAATCCTAGAAATCTTATAAATTTCCCTAAATTTAGCATCCCTAAATCCCCTAAATAATCCCTAAAGATGCGCAAATCCTACAAATTCCCCCAAATTCGGCATCCCTAAATCCCCTAAATCCCCCAAAATAATCCCTGAAGATGCACAAATCCTATAAATTCCCACAAATTTAGCATCTCTAAATCCCCCAAAATAATCCCTGAAATGCACAAATCCTATAAATTCCCACAAATTTTGCGCCTCTAAATCCCCCAAAATAATCCCTGAAGATTTGCAAATCCTATGAATTCCCCCAAATTTGGCATCTCTGAATCTCCCAAAATAATCCCAGATCACCTGGAGATGTACAAATCCTACAAATTCCCCCAAATTTGGCAGCTCTAAATCCCCTACATCTCCCAAAATAATCCCTGAAGATGCACAAATCCTGTAAATTCCCCCAAATTTAGCATCCCTAAATCCCCTAAATCTCCCAAAATAATCCCTGAAGATGTGCAAATCCTATAAATTCGCCCAAATTTAGCACCTCCAGACCCCCGAAATCCCCCAAATAATCCCTGAAATGCACAAATCCTATAAATTCCCCCAAATTTAGCACCTCTGAATCCCCCAAAAATCGGGGATCACCCGGAGATGCTCAAATCCTAGAAATCCTATAAATTTCCTTAAATTTAGCAGCTCTAAATCCCCCAAATAATCCCTGAAATGTACAAATCCTATAAATTCTCCCAAATTTAGCATCTCTAAATCTCCCAAAATAATCCCAGATCACCTGGAGATGCACAAATCCTACAAATTCCCCCAAATTTGGCAGCTCTAAATACCCTAAATCTCCCAAAATAATCCCTGAAGATGTGCAAATCCTATAAATTCCCCCAAATTTGGCAGCTCTAAATCCCCTAAATCTCCCAAAATAATCCCTGAAGATGCGCAAATCCTATAAATTCCCACAAATTTTGCACCTCTAAATCCCCCAAAATAATCCCTGAAGATTTGCAAATCCTATGAATTCCCCCAAATTTAGCAGCTCTGAATCTCCCAAAATAATCCTAGATCCCCCTGAGATGCACAAATCCTACAAATCCTATAAATTTCCCCAAATTTAGCATCCCTAAATCCCCCAAAATAATCCCAGATCACCTGAAGATGTGCAAATCCTACAAATTCCCCCAAATTCGGCAGCCCTAAATCCCCCAAATCCCAAGTTTTTCCTCAGGATTTTGGGGTTTTCCCACTGAATTTTGGGGTTTTCTCACCGATTTTTGGGGTTTCCTCGCCGATTTTGGGGTATTTTTGGGGTATTTTTGGGGTATTTTTGGGGTATTTTTGGGGTATTTTGGGGTTCAGGATCGGGGAGGTTGCTGGGTTTTCCCACTGATTTTGGGGGATTTTTGGGGTTTTCTCACCGATTTTGGGGTATTTTTGGGGTTTTCTCCCAGGTTTTTGGGGTTTTCCCACTGATTTTTGGGGTTTTCCCACTGATTTTTGGGGTTTTCTCACCAATTATTAGGGGATTTTGGGGGTTCTCCCACTGATTTTTGGGGTTTTCTCACAATTTTTGGTGTTTTCTCACTGATTTTGGGGTTTTCTCACTGATATTGGGGTATTTTTGGGATTCAGGATCGGGGAGGTGGCTGGGTTTTCTCGCTGATTATTGGGGTTTTCTCACTGAATTTTGGGGTTTCCTCACTGATTTTTGGGGTTTTCCCACCGATTTTTGGGGTTTTTCTCACTAATTTTTGGGGTTTCTCACCGATTTTGGGGTATTTTGGGGGTTTTCTCCCTGGTTTTTGGGGTTTCCTCACTGATTTTGGGGTATTTTTGAGTTTTCTCACTGACTTTTGGGGTATTTTTGGGTTTTTCTCCCGATTTTGGGGTATTTTTGGGGTATTTAGGGGTTTTTCTCCCCATTTTCGGGTATTTTTGGGTTTTTCTCACCAATTTTGGGGTATTTTGGGGTTCAGGATCGTGGAGGTTGCTGGGTTCTCCCACTGATTTTTGGGGTTTTCCCACTGATTTTGGGGGATTTTTGGGGTTTTCTCTCAGAATTTTGGGGTTTTCTCACCGATTTTTGGGGTTTTCTCACTGATTTTGGGATTTCTCACCGATTTTGGGGTATTTTTGGGGTATTTTTGTGGTTCAGGATCGGGGAGGTGGCCAGGTTTTCCCTTTGGGATTTTTGGTTTTTTCTCGCTGATTTTGGGGTATTTTTGGGTTTTTCTCACCGATTTTGGGGTATTTTTGGGGTAATTTTGGGGTATTTTTGGGTTTTCCCACCGATTTTTGGTGTATTTTGGGGTTTCCTCACTGATTTTGGGGTATTTTGGGGTATTTTTGGGTTTTCCCACCGAATTTGGTGTATTTTGGGGTTTCCTCACTGATTTTGGGGTATTTTGGGGTATTTTTGGGTTTTTCTCACCGATTTTTGGGTATTTTGGGGGTTTTCTCACTGATTTGGGGGCATTTTTGGGGTATTTTGGGGTTCAGGATCGGGGAGGTGGCTGGGTTTTCTCACTGATTGGGTTTTCCTCCCCAATTTTGGGGTATTTTTGGGGTAATTTTGGGGGTAATTTTGGGGTTTTCTCACTGATTGGGTTTTCCTCCCCGATTTTGGGGTGTTTTTGGGGTATTTTGGGGTTCAGGATCGGGGAGGTGGCTGGGTTTTCTCACTGATTTTGGGGTATTTTTGGGATATTTTGGGATATTTTGGGGTTCAGGATCGGGGAGGTGGCTGGGTTTTCTCACTGATTGGGTTTTTCTCACTGATGATTATTTTTGGGGTGATTTTGGGGTATTTTGGGTTCAGGATCGGGGAGGTGGCTGGGTTTTCTCACTGACTGGGTTTTCCTCCCCGATTTTGGGGTAATTTTGGGATATTTTGGGGTTCAGGATTGGGGAGGTGGCTGGGTTTTCTCACTGATTGGGTTTTTCTCACTGATGATTATTTTTGGGTTAATTTTGGGGTATTTTGGGGTTCAGGATCGGGGAGGTGGCTGGGTTTTCTCACTGATTGGGTTTTCCTCCCCGATTTTGGGGTGTTTTTGGGGTATTTTGGGGTTCAGGATCGGGGAGGTGGCTGGGTTTTCTCACTGATTGGGTTTTTCTCACTGATGATTATTTTTGGGGTGTTTTTGGGATATTTTGGGGTATTTTGGGGTTCAGGATCGGGGAGGTGGCTGGGTTTTCCCACTGATTTTGGGGTGTTTTTGGGGTGTTTTTGGGGTATTTTGGGGTTCAGGATCGGGGAGGTGGCTGGGTTTTCTCACCAATTTTGGGGTGTTTTTGGGGTATTTTGGGGTTCAGGATCGGGGAGGTGGCTGGGTTTTCTCACTGACTGGGTTTTCCTCCCCGATTTTGGGGTAATTTTGGGGTATTTTGGGGTTCAGGATCGGGGAGGTGGCTGGCTATCACCCCGAGGAGCTGCTGGGATGTTCTCTCTACGAGTTCGTTCACGCTTTGGATTCCAACACGCTGAGCCGCAGCGTGCACACCCGTGAGTGTCCCCTGATGTCCCCAAATGTCCCCAAATGTCACCTGTGTCACCTAATGTCCCCTAATGTCCCCAAATGTCACCTGTGTCACCAATATCCCAATGTCCCCAAATCCCAAATGGATTCCAACACGCTGAGCCGCAGCGTGCACACCCGTGAGTGTCACCTGATGTCCCCAAATGTCCCCAAATGTCACCTGTGTCACCTAATGTCCCCAAATGTCCCCAAATGTCCCCAGTGTCACCAATATCCCAAATGTCCCCAAATCCCAAATGGATTCCAACACGCTGAGCCACAGCGTGCACACCCGTGAGTGTCACCCGCGTCACCTAATGTCCCCAAATGTCCCCAAATGTCCCCAAATATCCCCAAAATCCCAAATTCTCCCAATGTCCCCAAATGTCCCCAATGTCCCCAATGTTCACAACAACCCCAATGTCCCCAATATCCCCAATGTCCCCAATATCCCAAATGTCCCCAAATGTCCCCAACATCCCCAAATATCCCCAGTGTCCCCAATGTCCCCAATGTCCCCAAACGTTCCCAATGTTCCAGACATCCCCAAATGTCCCCAAATGTCCCCAATGTCCCCAATATCCCAAACACCCCCAACCCCCCCAATGTCCCCAATGTCCCCAAATGTCCCCAAATCCCCAATGTCCCCAATGGTCCCCAATGTCTCCAAATTCCCCCAACATCCCAAATGTCCCCTCTGCCCCCAATCTCCCCAATGTCCCCAACATCCCTGAATTCCCAATGTCCCCAATGGTCCCCAAATGTCCCCAAATTCCCCCAGTATCCTAAATTCCCCCAATGTCCCCCATGTCCCCAGTGTCCCCAGTATCCCCAATGTCCCCAACACTCCCTTTGTACCCACTGTCCCCTCTGTCCCCAACGTCCCCAGTGTCCCCAATGTCCCCAACATCCCCAATATCCCCAATGTCCCCCAACACTCCCCCATGTCCCCAGTGTCCCCTGTCCCCAGTGTCCCCCCTGTCCCCACTGTCCCAAATGTCTCATGTCCCCAATATCCCCAATGTCCAAATGTCCCCAAATTCCCCCAGTGTCCTAAATTCCCATGTCCCCAGTGTCCCAACATCCCTAATGTCCCCAAACCCCAATGTCCCCAATGGTCCCAAATGTCCCCAAATTCCCCAGATCCTAAATTTCAATGTCCCCAATGTCCCCAACACTTTGTCCCCACTGTCCCCTCTGTCCCCAATGTCCCCAACGTCCCCATGTCCCCAACACTCTCAACCCCATGTCCCTTCTGTCCCCAATGTCCCCAATGTCCCAAATGTCCCCAATGTCCCTGCTGTCCCCAATGTCCCCAACACCCCAATATCCCCAATGTCCCCACTGTCCCAAATGTCCCCACTGTCCCCAATGTCCCAAATGTCCCCACTGTCCCCAGCACCCCCTGATGTCCCCAATGTCCCCGTGTCCCCGCAGTGCTCAGCAAAGGCCAGGCTGTCACCAGCCAGTACCGCTTCCTGGCCAAGCGCGGTGGCTTCCTGTGGGCTCAGACCCAGGCCACCGTCATGGGCGGGGGGCGAGCCGCGCCCGAGGGCATCGTCTGCCTCACCTTCGTGCTCAGGTGACACTGGGGACATTGGGGACATTGGGGACATTGGGGGTAATGGGGATAATGGGATTAATGGGACTAATGGGATTAATGGGGATGTTGGGGACATTGGGGACATTGGGGACATTGGGAGAGCTGCGCCCGAGGGCATCGTGTGCCTCACCTTCGTGCTCAGGTGACACTGGGGACATTGGGGACATTGGGGACATTGGGGGTAATGGGGATAATGGGATTAATGGGATTAATGGGATTAATGGGGATGTTGGGGACATTGGGGACATTGGGGACAACGGGGCGAGCCGTGCCCGAGGGCATCATGTGCCTCACCTTCGTGCTCAGGTGACACTGGGGACATTGGGGACATTGGGGATATTGGGGACATTGGGGACATTGGGGACATTAGGGATGTTGGGGCTGTTTGGGATACTGGGGACATTGGGGATGTTGGGGACATTGGGGACATGGGGGATAATGAGGATATTGGGGACACTGGGGACATTGGGGCTGTTTTCCCCCCAAATTCCCAGCCGGGTGGAGCAGCGCGGGTTGGTTCTCTCCCTGGAGCAAACCCCAAAAAAAAACCCCAAAATCCCCCCAAAACCCCCAAGAAACCCCAACAGAAACCCCAAAAAAACCCCAAAATCCCAAAAACCCCAAATTTCCCCAAATCCCAGCCGGGTGGAGCAGCGCGGGTTGGTTCTCTCCCTGGAGCAAACCCAACGCCGCGATCTGGGCAGGGGGCGCCGCCCCTCCCCCCCCGCCCCGCCCCCCACGGACAGCGTGCTGGACCTGAGCCTGGGTGAGCCACTGGGGATACTGGTTAGACTGGGAGGGACTGGGAGGGGAAACCGGGGCGGTTTTGGGGTGAGAAATGGGGATTTTGGGGTGAAAATGGGGATTTTGGGGAGGGAAAGGGAACTGGTTTATACTGGGAGGGACTGGGAGGGAACTGGGAGGAGATTGGGATGGACTGGGAGGGAACTGGTTTGAACTGGTTTGAACTGGGAGGGAACTGGGAGGGGAAATTGGGATGGTTTTGGGGTGAGAAATGGGGATTTTGGGGTAGAAAATGGGGATTTTGGGGTGAAAAATGGGGATTTTGGGGAGGGAAAGGGAACTGGTTTATACTGGGATGGACTGGGAGGGAACTGGGAGGGACTGGGAGGGACTGGGAGGGAAATCGCGGTGGTTTTAGGGTGAAAAGTGGGGATTTTGGGGTGAAAATGGGGATTTTGGGGGTGAAAAAGGGAACTGGTTTGTACTGGGATGGACTGGGAGGGAACTGGACCTGAGCTTGGGTGAGCTACTGGGGATACTGGTTAGACTGGTTTGTACTGGGAGGGGAAATCGGGGCGGTTTTGGGGTGAGAAATGGGGATTTTGGGGGTGAAAATGGGGATTTTGGGGTAGAAAATGGGGATTTTGGGGAGAAAAATGGGGATTTTGGGGTGAAAATTGGGGATTTGGGGGAGGGAAAGGGAACTGGTTTATACTGGGATGGACTGGGAGAGATTGGGAGGAGATTGGGATGGACTGGGAGGGAACTGGTTTGAACTGGGAGGGAACTGGGAGGGGAAATCGGGGCGGTTTTGGGGTGAAAATGGGGATTTTGGGGGTGAAAATGGGGATTTGGGGGTGAAAATGGGGATTTTGAGGAGGGAAAGGGAACTGGTTTATACTGGGAGGAGACTGGGATGGACTGGGATGAACTGGGAGGGACTGGACCTGAGCCTGGGTGAGCTACTGGGGATACTGGTTAGACTGGTTTATACTGGGAGGGGAAACCGGGGCGGTTTTGGGGTGAGAAATGGGGATTTTGGGGTGAAAAATGGGGATTTTGGGGGGAAAAAGGGAACTGGTTTATACTGGGAGGGATGAGGGAACTGGGATGAGACTGGGATGGACTGGGAGAGATTGGGAGGGAACTGGTTTGAACTGGGAGGGACTGGGAGGGAAAATCGGGGTGGTTTTGGGGTGAAAAATGGGGATTTTGGGGGTGAAAATGGGGATTTTGGGGTGAAAAATGGGGATTTTGGGGAGGGAAAGGGAACTGGTTTATACTGGGATGGACTGGGAGGGACTGGGAGGGACTGGGAGGAACTGGGAGTGAAAATCACGGTGGTTTTAGGGTGAAAAATGGGGATTTTGGGGTGAAAATGGGGATTTTGGGGAAAAAAAGGGAACTGGTTTATACTGGGATGGACTGGGAGGGAACTGGACCTGAGCCTGGGTGAGCTACTGGGGATACTGGTTATACTGGGAGGGACTGGGAGGGACTGGGAGGAAAAATCGTGGTGGTTTTGGGGTGAAAAATGGGGATTTTGGGGGTGAAAATGGGGATTTTGGGGAGAAAAATGGGGATTTTGGGGGTGAAAATGGGGATTTTGGGGTGAGAATGGGAACTGGTTTATACTGGGATGGACTGGGAGGGAACTGGGAGGAGATTGGGATGGACTGGGAGGGAACTGGTTTGAACTGGTTTGAACTGGGAGGGAACTGGGAGGGAACTGGGAGGGGAAATCGGGGTGGTTTTGGGGTGAGAAATGGGGATTTTGAGGGGAAAATGGGGATTTTGGGGTGAAAAATGGGGATTTTGGGGTGAAAATGGGGATTTTGGGGAGGGAAAGGGAACTGGTTTATACTGGGATGGACTGGGAGGGAACTGGACCTGAGCCTGGGTGAGCCACTGGGGATACTGGTTAGACTGGTTTGTACTGGGAGGGGAAATCGGGGCGGTTTTGGGGTGAGAAATGGGGATTTTGGGGAGAAAAATGGGGATTTTGGGCGTGAAAAAGGGAACTGGTTTATACTGGGATGGACTGGGAGGAACTGGGAGGGACTGGGAGGGACTGGGAGGGAAATCGGGGTGGTTTTGGGGTGAAAAGTGGGGATTTTGGGGGACAAAATGGGGGTTTTGGGGAGAAAAATGGGGATTTTGGGGTGAAAAAGGGAACTGGTTTGTACTGGGAGGGACTGGGAGGGGATTGGGATGGAACTGGGAAGGAGTGGGATTGAACTGGGAGGGACTGGGAGGAACTGGGAGGAAAAATCGGGTGGTTTTGGGGTGAAAAATGGGGATTTTGGGGTGAAAATGGGGATTTTGGGGTGAAAAAGGGAACTGGTTTATACTGGGATGGACTGGGAGGAAACTGGTTTATACTGGTTTTTACTGGTTATACTGGGAGGGACTGGGAGGGGAAACCGGGGTGGTTTTGGGGTGAGAAATGGGGATTTTGGGGGGAAAAATGGGGATTTTGGGGAGGGAAAGGGAACTGGTTTATACTGGGATGGACTGGGAGGGACTGGGAGGAACTGGGAGGGATTGGGAGAGACTGGGAGGGAACTGGTTTATACTGGGAGGGTCTGGGAGGGGAAATTGGGATGGTTTTGGGGGTGAAAATGGGGATTTTGGGGAGGGAAAGGGAACTGGTTTATAACGGGATGGACTGGGAGAGGCTGGGCGGAAACTGGTTTATACTGGGATGGACTGGGAGGTGATTTTGGGGTTTTTCCGGTTGTCCTGAGGTGATTTTTGGGATTTTTCTGGGAGTCCTGGGGTGGTTTTTGGGGGTTTTTCTGGGAGTCCTGGGGTGGTTTTTGGGGGTTTTTCTGTGGACTTTGGGGTTTTTGAGGGGGAATTTGGGGTTTTTGGGGTTCCTGCAGCTCCGGGATTTTTGGGATTTTTCTGGGATTTTTTTGGGATTTTCCCGGGGGTCTCACCTCCCCAAATCCCCCAGGTTTGGGGTTCCCGGGGGGTTTTTGGGGGATTTTTGGGTGATTCTGGGTCAGTTTTGGGTGGATTTTTGAGGATCCTATTGTGGTTTTTGGGGTTTTTTGGGGTTTTTGGGGTTCCTGCGACTCCGGAATTTTTGGGGTTTTTCCAGGGGGTTTTGGGATTTTCCCGGGGGTCTCACCACCCCAAATCCCCCCAGGTTTGGGGATCCCGAGGGTCCCAGTGTGGATTTTGGGTTTTTTTCTGGGGGAATTTGGTGTTTTTTCAGGGGAATTTGGGTTTTTTTCTGGGGGAATTTGGGGTTTTTGGGGGTCCTGTGACTCCGGGTTTTTTTGGGATTTTCCCGGGGGTCTCACCACCCCAAATCTCCCCAGGTTTGGGGGTCCCGGGGGTCCCAGAGTGTGGATTTTGGGGTTTTTCTGGGTGATTTGGTGCTTTTCTGGGGAAATTTGGGGTTTTTGGGGTTCCTGCGACTCCGGGATTTTTTTGGGATTTTCCCGGGGGTCTCACCACCCCAAATCCCCCAGGTTTGGGAGTCCCGGGGGTCCCAGAGTGTGGATTTTGAGGTTTTTTGGGGGGGATTTGAGGTTTTTTGGGGGGAATTTGGTCTTTTTTGAGGGGAATTTGGGGTTTTTTGGGGTTTTTGGGGTTCCTGCGACTCCAGGTTTTTTTGGGATTTTTCCGGGGGTCTCACCTCCCCAAATCCCCCAGGTTTGGGGGTCCCAGTGTGGATTTTGGGGTTTTTCCGGGGGGATTTGGTGCTTTTCTGGGGGAATTTGGTCTTTTTCGAGGGGAATTTGGGTTTTTTGGGGGTTTTTTTGGGGTTTTTGGGGGTCCTGCGACTCCGGGTTTTTTTTGGGATTTTCCCGGGGGTCTCACCTCCCCAAATCCCCCAGCTTTGGGGGTCCCGGGGGTCCCTGTGTGGATTTTTGGGTGATTCTGGGTCAGTTTTGGGTGGATTTTTGAGGATCCTGTTGTGGTTTTTGGGGTTTTTGGGGTTCCTGCAGCTCGGGATTTTTTGGGATTTTTCCGGGGGGTTTTTGGGATTTTCCCGGGGGGTCTCACCTCCCCAAATCCCCCCAGGTTTGGGGGTCCCGGGGGTCCCGGTGTGGATTTTGGGGTTTTTTCCGGGGAGATTTGGTGGTTTTCGGGGGAAATTTGGAGTTTTTCACAGGGATTTTGGTGTTTTCCAAGGGAATTTGGGGTTTTTTTGGGGTTCCCATGGTTCCCACGAGTCGGGATTTTTTTGGGGTTATTCCCGGGGGTCTCACCTCCCCAAATCCCCCCAGGTTTGGGGGTCCCGGGGGTCCCAGAGTGTGGATTTTGGGTTTTTTTCTGGAGAGATTTGGTGCTTTTCTGGGGAAATTTGGGGTTTTTGGGGTTCCTGCGACTCCGGGATTTTTTTGGGGTTATTCCCGGGGGTCTCACCTCCCCAAATCCCCCAGGTTTGGGAGTCCCGGGGGTCCCAGTGTGGATTTTGGGGTTTTTTGGGGGGGATTTGAGGTTTTTCTGGGGGAAATTGGTCTTTTTCGAGGGGAATTTGGGGTTTTTTTGGGGTTTTTTTGGGGGGTTTTTTGGGTTTTTGGGGTTCCTGCGACTCCGGATTTTTTTGGATTTTTCCGGGGGGTTTTGAGGATTTTCCCGGGGGTCTCACCACCCCAAATCCCCCAGGTTTGGGGGTCCCGGGGGTCCCAGAGTGTGGATTTTGGTTTTTTTTCTGGGGGAATTTGGTGCTTTTCTGGGGAAATTTGGGGTTTTTGGGGTTCCTGCGACTCCGGGGTTTTTTTGGGATTTTCCCGGGGGTCTCACCACCCCAAATCCCCCAGGTTTGGGGGTCCCGGGGGTCCCAGTGTGGATTTTGGGGGTTTTCCAGGGAAATTTGGTGTTTTTCCAGGGAAATTTGGGGGGTTTTTTGGGCTTTTTGGGGTTCCCGCGAGTCGGGATTTTTTTGGGATTTTTCCGGGGGGTTTTGGGATTTTCCCGGGGGTCTCACCACCCCAAATCCCCCAGGTTTGGGGGTCCCGGGGGTCCCGGGGCTGCTGGCTTTCATCCGCCCCTCTCACATCCCCGAATCTGCTCTCCAACGCGACCCTCGCCGCTTCTGCTCGCCGGAGCTCCTTCGCCTCCTCGCCCCAATCTTCGACCCCCCGGCGACCCCAAATCCCCCCCGGAGACCCCGCAGCCCCTCCCCGGTGAGACCCCAACATTTCGGGGGGTTTTGGGGTCTTTTGGGGGGTGGCTGGGGGGTTTTTGGGGGGATTTTGGAGGGATTTTGGCGGTTCTGGATGGGTTTTGGGGAAGTTTTTGGGGTTTTTGGGGGGATTTTGGGGGTATTTTGGGGGTTTTGGGGTCTTTGGGGGGTCCCTGGGGGGTTCTGGATGGGTTTGGGGGGAGATTTTGGGGGGGATTTTGGGGGATTCTGGAGATTTTTTGGGGGTCTTTTAGGGGGATTTTGAGGGTCTTGAAAGACTTTGGGTTTTGGGGAAGTTTTTGGGGATTTTTTGGGGGGATTTTGGGGTCTCTGGGAGTCCCAATCTTCGACCCCCCGGCGACCCCAAATCCCCCCCGGAGACCCCGCAGCCCCTCCCCGGTGAGACCCCAACATTTCGGGGGGTTTGGGGTCTTTGGGGGGTCGCTGGGGGGTTTTTGGGGGGATTTTGGAGGTATTTTGGAGGGATTTTGGGGGTTCTGGATGGGTTTTGGGGGAGTTTTTGGGGGGATTTTGGGGGATTTTGGGGGATTCTGGAGAGTTTTTGGGGGTCTTTTAGGGGGATTTTGAGGGTCTTGAAAGAGTTTGGGTTTTGGGGAAGTTTTTGGGATTTTTGGGGGGATTTTGGGGTCTCTGGGAGTCCCAATCTTCGACCCCCCGGAGACCCCGCAGCCCCTCCCCGGTGAGACCCCAACATTTTGGGGGTTTTGGGGTCTTTGGGGGGTCGCTGGGGGAGTTTTTTGGGGGATTTTGGAGTATTTTGGGGGTTCTGGAAGGGTTTCGGGAGTTTTTGGGGGATTTTGGGGGTTTTGGGGTCTTTGGGGGTCCCTGGGGGTTCTGGAAGGGTTTGGGGGAGTTTTGGGGGATTTTGGGGATCCTGGAGAGTTTTGGGGGTTTTGAATGACTTTGGGTTTTGGGATTTTTGGGGAGATTTGGGAGTTCTGGAAGGGTTTGGGGGAGTTTTGGGGTCTTTTGGGGATTTTGGGGGATTCTGGAAAGGTTTTGGGGAGATTTTTGGGGTCTTGAAAGAGTTTGGGTTTTGGGGAAGTTTTTGGGATTTTGGGGGGATTTTGGGGGTTTTGGGGGTTCTGGAAGGGTTTGGGAGGAGTTTTTGGGGGATTTTGGGTGGATTTTGGGGGTTTTTGGGGATTTTGGGGTTTCTGGATGGGTTTGGGGGGAATTTTGGGGGATTTTGGGGGATTTTGGGGTTCTGAAGGGTTTGGGGGAATTTTGGGGGATTTTGGGATCCTAGGAGAGTTTTGGGGGTTTTGAATGACTTTGGGTTTGGGGAAGTTTTGGGATTTTTGGGGGGATTTTGGGAGTTCTGGAAGGGTTTGGGGGGCAGTTTTGGGGTCTTTTGGGGATTTTGGGGGATTCTGGAAGGTTTTGGGGTATTTTGGGGTCTTGAAAGAGTTTGGGTTTTGGGGAAGTTTTGGGATTTTCGGGGCATTTTGGGGGTCTCTGGGGGTCCTGGAAAGGTTTGGGGGGAATTTTTGGGGGGATTTTGGGGGTTCTGGAAGGATTTTGGAGGATCCTGGAGAGTTTTTGGGGGTTTTGAAAGACTTTGGGTTTTGGGGAAGTTTTTGGGATTTTTTTTTGGATTTTGGGGTCTCAGTGGGTTTTGGGGTCCATGGCTGTGTCCCCCCAGCCCCCCAAAGGGGACAGAGTGGTGACAAAGGCGCAGAAGGTTTTTGGGGGAAATCGAGGAGCTGGAAATGCCCTACAGGTGAGGGGGTGGGGAACCCCAAAAACCCCAAACCCCAAATCCCAAACACCCCAAATCCTAAACACCCAACACCCCAAACCCCAAACCCCCCAAACCCCAAATCCTAAACCTCCCAAACCCAAACCTCAAACCCCAATCACCCCAAAAACCCCAAACCCCAAATCCTAAACCTCCCAAACCCCCCAAAACCCCAAATCCCAAACCCCAAATCCCAAACCCCAAACCCCAAACATCCCAAATCCCAAATCCCAAATCCCAAAACCCCAAATCCCAAAATCCCAAACCCCAAATCCCAAATCCCCAAAATCCCAAACCCCAAATCCCCAAATCCCAAAATCCCAACCTTTAAATCCCAAAATCCCAAATCCCAAAATCCCAAATCCCAAAATCCCAAATCCCAAATCCCAAATCCCAAATCCCAAACCCCAAATCCCAAATCCCAAAATCCCAAATCCCAAAACCCCAAAATCCCAAAATCCCAAAATCCCAAATCCCAAATCCCAAACACCCCAAAATCCCAAATCCCAAACACGCCAAACCCCAAAACCCCAAACCCCAAATCCCAAACCCCAAAATCCCAAACCCCAAACCCCAAACCCCAAACCCCAAAATCCCAAAACCCCAAAATCCCAAAATCCCTAAATCCCAAACCCCAAATCCCCCAAATCCCTCAAACACCCCAAAACCCCCAAACCCCAAGTCCCAAACCCCAAATCCCAAACCCCAAACTCAAATCCTAAATCCCCCAAGCCCCAAACACCCAAACCCCAAACACCCCCAAACTAGCCCCCAAACACCCCAAACCCCAAAACCCCAAACTCCCCAAACCCCAAACCCCCAAATCCCAAACCCCCAAACCCCAAACACCCCAAACCCCAAATCCCCCAAACCCCAATCCCCCCAAATCCTAAATCCCCCAAACTGCAAACCCTAAATCCCCCAAATCCCAAACTCCAAACCCAAATCCTAAATCCCCATATCCTAAATCACCCCAAACCTCAAACCCCCAAACCCCAAATCCCTGTGGTGTCCCCAATGTCCCCAATGTCCCTGCTGTTCCCAACGTCCCCAACGTCCCCAATGTCCCCAATGTCCCCAATGTCCCCAATGTCCCCAATGTCCCCAATGTCCCCAGTGTCCCCAATGTCCCATGATGTCCCCACTGTCCCCAATCCCCCCACTGTCCCCAATGATGTCCCCAATGCTGTCCCTAGACGTCCCCTCTGGACCTGGCCATGCTCGCCCCATACATCCCCATGGACGGCGACTTCCAGCTGGGCGGGGCCGAGCCCCAGAGGGGGCGTGGCCTCCGACACCAAGGCCACGCCCCCAAAGCCGAGGCCACGCCCCTCAGGCCCAGAGCGAGAAGCTTCCCGGGCAGAAGCCACGCCCCCTGCCGGCCTGGCCACGCCCTCCCGCGCTGGGGCAGTGACCCCGCCCTTGGCCACGCCCCTCGGCCACGCCCTGCGAGGAAGAGGTGGGCGGGGCTTGGGTTAATGAGGGGTGGGGCTGTTGTGGGCGGGGCTTGGATTGTGGGTGTGGTCTGGGCGTGGTGAGAAAGGGGCGTGGCTGGGGGCTGGAAAGGGGCGTGGCTGGGTTGGGGTGTGGCTGGGATGTGGGCGTGGTTTGGGATGGGCGTGTCCAAAAGGGGCGTGGCCTGGGCGGGGGTACAGTGTGTGGTTGTGGGCGTGGCTTTGGGGGTGGGCGTGGCTCGGAGGGGCGTGGCGGGTGTGGTCAGTTTGGGAGAGGGGAGAGTGTGGTGGGTGTGGCAGGGTGGGCGTGGCTATGGGGTGGTGGGCGTGGCTATGGGGTGGTGGGCGTGGCTATGGGGTGGTGGGCGTGGCTATGGGGTGGTGGGCGTGGCTATGTGGTCTGTAGGCGTGGTTATGTGGTTGTGGGTGTTTTTATGGGGCTGTGGGCGTGGCTATAGGGCGGTGGGCGTGGTTATGGGGTGGGGGGCGTGGTTATGAGCTTGTGGGCGTGGTTATGGATTTCTGGGCGTGGCTATCTGGTTGTGGGCGTGGCCATGGGGTTGTGGGCGTGGCTACGGGGCGATGGGCGTGTCCTGACCCCTCCCCCAGGCCGCGGGAGCCAACCAATGAGGATCCTGGAGCTCCTGTGAAACGGGCGGAGCTGGAGCCACCGCTGGTGTCACCCATGGGGCTGGTAGGGGACATGGGGACACTGGGGACATTTGGGGACATTGGGGACAGCAGGGACACTGGGGACATTTGGGGATGTTGGGGACATTGGGGATATTGGGGACATTGGGGATGTTGGGGACATTGGGGATGTTGGGGACAGTAGAGTCACTGGGTACATTGGGGACATCTCAGGGGACACTGGGAGGGGAAAGAGGGTGGGGGGACAGAGAGGTGACACTGGGGGACACTGGGGACAGTGGGGGCACTGGGGACACTGGGGACACTGGAGACATTGGAGACACTCTGGGGACACTGGGGTGACACTGGGGATATAGGGGACGCTGGGGACACAGCAGGGGGGTGGCAGCACGTCCTGTCCCCGTTTGTCACCCCCATGTCCCCATCTGTCACCCCAGTGTCCCCATCTGTCACCCCCATGTCCCCATCTGTCACCCCAATGTCCCCTTTTGCCACCCCAATGTCACCCCCATGTCCCCATTTGTCACCCCAATGTCCCCAATGTCACCCCGATGTCCCGATCTGTCACCCCAATGTCCCCTTTTGCCATCCCAATGTCACCCCCATGTCCATGTCCCCATTTGTCACCCCAATGTCCCCATTTGCCACCCCAGTGTCCCTATCTGTCACCCCAATGTCCCCATCTGTCACCCCAGTGTCCCTATCTGTCACCCCAATGTCCCCATCTGTCACCCCAATGTCCCCAATGTCACCCCGATGTCCCCCCAGGGGCTCCTGCTGAGCGAGGACACCCCAGGAGTGGGGCAGGAGCAGCCGCTGGGTGAGGGGAGACCCCAAAATTGGGGAGGGGGATCCCAAAATAGGGGGGGAAACCCCAATTTGGGGACCCCAAAATTGAGGAAAACCCAAAAAAATGGGGTGGGGGATCCCAAAATTGGGGTGAGGATCCCAAAAATGGGGAGGGGGACCTAAAACTGGGGAAAACCCCAAAAATGGGGAGGATCCCAAAAATAGGGTGAGGATCCCAAAATTGGGGTAGGGGATCCTAAAAATGGGGAGGGGGACCTAAAAATAGGGTGGGGACCCTAAAAAAATGGGGAAGGGGACCCCAAAATTGGGGAGGGGATCCTAAAAATGGGGAGGGGACCTAAAATTGGGAGGGGGATCCCAAAAAATAGGGTGGGGACCCCAAAAATGGGGAGGATTCCAAAATTGGGGTGGGGATTCCAAAAATAAGTGGGGACCCCAAAAATGGGAGGATCCCAAAATTGGGATAGGGGACCCCAAAAATGGGGAGGATTCCAAAATGAGGAGGGGATCCCAATTGGGGCAGGGATCCTAAAAATGGGGAGGGGATCCCAAAATTGGGGTGGGGACCGAAAAATGGGGAGGGGGACCTAAAACTGGGGAAAACTCCAAAAATGGGAAGGGGGATCCCAAAATTGGGGTGGGGATTCCAAAAATAGAGTGGGGACCCTAAAAATGGGGAAGGGGATCCCAAAAATGGGGTGGGGGATCCCAAAATTGGGGGTGAGACCCGAAAATTGGGGAGGGGATCCCAAAATTGGGGTAGGGGATCCCAAAAAATGGGGAGGGGGATCCCAAAAATGGGGAGGGGGAAGACAGAAAGACCCCAAAATTGGGGTGGGGGGAGGTGGGAAAACCCCAAAATTGGGGTGGGAAATTGGGGAAACCCCAAAATTGGGGTGGGGAAAGACGGGAAGACCCCAAAATTGGGGTGGGGGGAGGTGGGAAAACCCCAAAAATGGGGGAGGAAATACAGAAAAACCCCAAAATTGGGTGGGGAGATCCCAAAATTGGGGTGAGGGAGGTGGGAAAACCCCAAAATCAGGGGAAAAAAACCCCAAATAATTGGTGTTTTTCCCCCCCCAGGGCTGCTGGCTGATGGTTTGACCCTGGAGAGCAACTGAGGGGAGACCCCTCCCCAAAAAACCAGCCCAGACCCCCAAAATTGGGGAGAAACCCTGAAAATTGGGGAGAAATCCCAAAATTGGGGGAAAAAAACCCAAAATTGGGGGAAAACCCCCCAAAATTGGGGGAAAAAACCCCAAAATTGGGGAGAAAACCCCAAAATTGGGGAAAAATCCCCCAAAAATTGGGGAGAAAAACCCCAAAATTGGGGGGAAAACCTCAAAAATGGGGGGAAAACCCCCAAAAATTGGGAGAAAACCCCAAAAATTGGGGGAAAAACCCCAAAATTGGGGAAAAAACCCCAAAAATTGGGGGAGAAATCCCAAAATTGGGGAAAAAAAACCCAAAATTGGGGAAAAAACCCCAAAAATGGGGGGAAAAAACCCAAAAATGGGGAAAAACCCCAAAATTGGGGAGAAAACCCCCAAAATTGGGGAAAAATCCCCAAATTGGAGGGAAAAAACCCCCAAAATTGGGGGAAAACCCTAAAACGGGGGAAAAACCCCCAAAAAGGGGGGAAAAAACCCCAAAATTGGGGAAAAAACCCCAAAAATTGGGGGGAAAACCCCAAAAATTGGGGGGAAAAACTCCAAAAATTGGGGGAAAAACCCCAAAAATTGGGAGAAAACCCTAAAAATTGGGGGAGAAACCCCAAAATTGGGGGGAAAACCCCCAAAATTGGGGAGAAACCTCCAAAATTGGGGGGAAAACCCCCAAAATTTGGGGAAAAATCCCCAAAATTGGGGGAAAATCCCCAAAAATTGGGAGAAAAAAACCCCAAAATTGGGGGGAAAACCTCGAAAACGGGGGGAAAAACCCCAAAAATTGGGGGAGAAACCCCCAGAATTGGGGGAAAACCCAAAAATTGGGGGAGAAACCCCAAAAATTGGGAGAAAACCCCCAAAATTGGAGAAAAATCCCAAAATTGGAGGGGGAAAAACCCCAAAAATTGGGAGAAAACCCTAAAAATTGGGGAAAAACCCCAAAAATTGGGGGGAAAACCCCCCAAAATTGGGGGAAAACCCTAAAACGGGGGAAAAACCCCCAAAAATGGGAGGGAAAAAACCCAAAAATGGGGGAAAAAACCCAAAATTGGGGGGAAAACCCCCAAAATTGGGGGGAAAACCCAAAAATTGGGGGCGAAACCCCAAAAATTGGGAGAAAACCCTAAAAATTGGGGGAGAAACCCCAAAATTGGGGGGAAAAGCCCCAAAAATTGGGGGGAAAACCCCCAAAATTGGGGAGAAAACCCCAAAACTGGGGGGAAAAAACCCCAAAAATTGGGGAGAAAAAACTCAAAATTGGGGGAAAAAACCCCAAATGAATGAATTGAAAGCCATGATGTGACCCCTCCCCCCACCGCCCTGGGACCCCCAAATTTATCCCCAAATTTACCCCAAATTCCCCGAAATTATCCCCAAATCACCCGAAATTACCCCTAAATTCCCCAAATTTACCCAAAATCCCCTCAAATTAATCACCACATTTACCCCAAATTATCCCCAAATCTCCCAAATTTACCACCAAACCCCCCAATTTATCCCCAAATTCCCCAAATTTACTCCTAAATTCCCCCAAATCGCCTGAATTTATCCCCAAATCCCCCAAATTTATCCCCAAATCCCCCAAATTTATCCCCAACTCCCAAATTTAACCCCAAATTCCCCAAATTTACCCCCAAATCCCCCTGAATTTACCCTTAAGTTCTCCCAAATTCCCCAAATTTACCACCAAATCCCCAAATTTACCCCAAAATTCCCCCAAAGTGCCCAAATTACTCCTAAATTCCCCTAAATCCCCGAATTTATCCCAACCCCAAATTTACCCCCAACCCCAAATCCCTCAAATTTACCCCCAAATTTACTCCTGAATTCCCCAAATTTATCCCCAAATTTCCCCAAATCCCACAAATCCCAAATTTATCCCCAAATCCCAAATTTATCCCCAAATCCCCCAAATTTACCCCTAAATTCCCAAATTTAACCCCAAATCCCCCAAATTTACCCCTAAGTTCCCCCAAATCGCCCAAATTTGCTACCAAATTCCCAAATTCCCCAAATTTACCCCCAAATCCCCAAATTTACCCCTAAATTTACCGAAATCACCCAAATTTACCCCCAAATTTCCCCCCTAATCCCCAAATGTACCACCAAATTTACCCCAAACCCCCCAAATTTACCCCTAAATTGGTTCTTTGGGGTTCAACTCCCAAAATTTGGTGCTTTTGGGGTTCAAACTCCCAAAATTTGGTGCTTTTGGGTTCCAAACCCCAAAAATTTGGTGCTTTTGGGTTCAAACCCCAAAATTTGGTGCTTTTAGGTTCCTAATACCCAAAATTTGGTGCTTTTGGGGTTCCAAATTCCCAAAATTTGGTGCTTTTGGGTACAAACCCCAAAAATTTGGTGCTTTTGGGTTCCAAATCCCCAAAATTTGGTGCTTTTGGGGTTCAAACCCCAAAATTTGATGGTTTTGGGTTCCAATCCCCAAAATTTGGTGGTTTGGATTCCTTACTCCCAAAATTTGGTGCTTTTAGGGTTCCTAAATCCCAAAATTTTGTGCTTTTGGGGTTCCCAAATCCCCAAAATTTGATGTTTTTGGGGTTCAATCCCCAAAATTTGGTGGTTTGGGGTTTCCAACCCCAAAATTTGGTGCTTTTGGGTTCCTAAATCCCAAAATTTGGTGCTTTTTGGGTTCCAATCCCCAAAATTTGGTGGTTTTGGGTTCCGAATCCCCCAAATTTGGTGCTTTTTGGGGTAAAATCCCCAAAATTTGGTGCTTTTAGGGTTCCCAAATCCCCAAAATTTGGTGCTTTTGGGGTTCCAAACTCCCAAAATTTGGTGCTTTTGGGTTCCTAAATCCCAAAATTTGGTGCTTTTGGGATCCAATCCCCAAAATTTGGTGGTTTTGGGGTTCCCAAATCCCCAAAATTTGGTGGTTTGGGGTTTCCAACCCCAAAATTTGGTGCTTTTTGGGGTTCAAACCCCAAAATTTGATGGTTTTGGGTTCCAATCCCCAAAATTTGGTGCTTTTGGGTTCCTAAATCCCAAAATTTGGTGCTTTTTGGGCTGAAAATGCCCTTTTTGGGGGGAGGGGCTTCGTGTCCCCTCCCCCAAATTTGGGACCATCACGGACCCCAATTTTTGTCCTCGGGGGGACATTGGGTGACACTCGGGTGACACTTGAGTGACACTTGGTCCCTCGTGCCACCTGGGATATCTCAAAATCGCCCCAAAAACGTCCCTGGGACCACCTGAGACCCCCAAAATCTCCCCAAAATATCCCTGAGAACCCCTCAGGTGTCCCCCGGGTGTCACCTGAGACCCCCGAGTGTCACCTGAGACCCTCGAGTGTCACCTGAGACCCCCAAAATCCCCCCCAAGACCCCCTCAGGTGTCCCCTGAGTGTCACCTGAGACCCCCAAAATCACCCCCAAGACCCCCAAAATCACCCCCAAGCCCCCCAAGAACCCCTCAGGTGTCCCCCGGGTGTCCCCTGAGACCCTCGAGTGTCACCTGAGACCCCCAAGATCCCCCAAGACCCCCTCAGGAGTCCCTTGAGGGTCACTGAGACCCCCGAGTGTCACCTGAGACCCCAAGACCCCAAAATCCCCCCAAAATATCCCGAGAACCCCTCAGGAGTCCCCTGAGGGTCACCTGAGACCCTCGAGTGTCACCTGAGACCCCCGAGACCCCAAAATCCCCCCCAAGACCCCAAATATCCCCCAAGCCCCCAAAATCCTCCCCAAACCCCCAAATTCCCCAAGACCCCCTCAGGTGTCCCCTGAGTGTCACCTGAGACTCCCAAGTGTCACCTGAGACCCCCGAGACCCCCGAAATCCAATCCGAGACCCCCTCAGGTGTCCCCAAGTGTCACCTGAGTGTCCCGAGTGTCACCTGAGACCCCGAAATCACCCCCAAGCCCCAAAATCACCCCCAAGACCCTCAGGTGTCCCTGAGTGTCACCTGAGACTCCCAAGTGTCACCTGAGACCCAGACCCCCGAAACCAATCCGAGACCCCTCAGGTCCCCAAGTGTCACCTGAGTGTCCCGAGTGTCACCTGAGACCCGAGACCCCCGAAATCCCCCCAAGACCCCGAAATCCCCCAAGACCCTCAGGTGTCCCCCGAGTGTCACCTGAGTGTCCCCAAGACCCCAAGGACCCCAAATCCCCCACTCCCCGCCCGGAGCCGCTGTCCCCACACCCACCCCTCCCTCCCCTCCCCTCCCCCACCCCGCCGCTTTTTTGGGGTCCTGTACGACCCCCGCCCCTCCCCCACCCCAATTTGGGTCCCTGTGCCCCGCCCCTTCCCCACCTCCCCAATTTGGGGTCCCCGTACGACCCGCCCCCCCCCCCACCCCAGTCCCTGTCCCCCCGCCCCTCCCCACCCTCCCCAATTTGGGGTCCCTGTACGACCCCCGCCCCTCCCCCACCCCAATTTGGGGTTCCTATACCCGCCCCTCCCCACCCCCAATTTGGGGTCTCTACCCCCGCCCTCCCCCACCCCAATTTGGGGTCCCTGTACCCCCTCCCCTCCCCCACCCTCCCCAATTTGGGGTCCCTGTACGACCCTGCCCCTCCCCCACCCCAATTTGGGGCTCCTGTGCTCCCCGCCCCTCCCCCACCCCAATTTGGGGTCTCTGTGCCCCCCGCCCCTCCCCACCCCCGGCTGTCGCACGCCACCCCCGCAGTGTCACCTCCCGATGTCACCTCCCGGTGTCACCTCCCCTCCCCCCATGCCTGGCGCTGTCCCCTCCCCCATTATTATTAAAGTCGCTCTGAAGCCACCGCGGGGTGTCACTGTGAGGACATTGGGGACATTGGGGACATTGAGGATGTTGGGGACATTGGGGACATTGGGGACAATTGGAGACATTGGGGACAGTGGGGACATTGGGATGTTGGGGACATCTGGGGACATTGGGGAGAATTTGGGGACATTTTGGATGTTGGGGACACTTGGGGACATTGGGAATGTTGGGGACATTGGGGACATTGGGGATATTGGGGACTCTTGGGGGGACTCTTGGGGACATTGGGGACACTTGGGGGTGATGGTGACACGAGGTGACACTTGGGGACTCTTGGGGACATTGGGGATGTTGGGGAGTGATGGGGACTCTTGTTGACACTTGGGGACATTGAGGACGTTGGGGACACTTGGGGACACTTGGGGACTCTTGGGGACATTGGGGGACATTGGGGACATTGGGGAGTGATGGGGACTCTTGGTGACACTTGGGGACGTTGAGGACATTGGGGATACTTGGGGACACTTGGGGACATTGGGGACTGATGGGGACATTGGGTACACTGGGGAGCATGAGGACAATGAGGGACATAGAAGGGACACTTGGGGACATTGGGGATTTGGGGACACGGGGTAGCATGGGGACATTGGGGGACATAGAAGGGACACCAGAGGACCCTTGGGGACACTTGGGGACATTGGGGATATTGGGGAGTGATGGGGACACTTGGGGACATTGGGGACACTTGGGGACACTTGGGGACATTGGGGACACTTGGGGACATTGGGGGTTGATGGGGACATTGGGGACACTCGGGAGCACTTGGTGACACTTGGGGACTCTTGGCAACATTGGGGACACTTGGGGACATTGGGGGACACGAGAGGACGCTTGGGGACACTGGGGAGTGATGGTGACACTTGGGGATTCTCGGGGACTCTTGGGGACATTGGGGACATGGAGGCTGATGGGGACATTGGGGACACTTGGGAGCACTTGGAGACACTTGGGAACATTGGGGACACGAGGGGACACTTGGGGACACCTGGGGACATTGGGGACTCTCGGGGACACTTGGAGATGATGGGGACACTTGGGGACTCTCGGGGACACTTGGGGACACTTGGGGACATTGGGGACATTGGGGGTGATGGTGACATTTGGGGACACGGAGGGTGATGGTGACACTTGGGGACACTTGGCTCTACTCGGGGACATCCAGGGACACCTGGGGACACTTTGGGGACACTTTGGGGACACTTTGGCGACACTCGGCGACACAAACCCCCAACCGCTCCTCTCCCCCTTTTACGACACCGCTCCCCCTCCCACCTCGGCTTTACGACAGCGGCGCTCGGCGGCCTCGCCCGGCAGCGGCGGCGGCGCTTTGCGGCCCGGCCATGGCGGAGGGAGAGCGGGCGGGGAGCGGCGGCGGCGCCGGCCCCGGGCGGCCCCCCAGCCCCGCCGAGCTCGAGCGGGCCGAGGCGCTCAAAGCCCGCGCCAACGAGTTCTTCAAAGGTACCGCCGGGCGGCCGCGGGGACCGGGGAGGGAGGAGCGGCGGGGAACGGCGGGGAACGGGGGGTGCCAGATAGTGAGCCATGGGGGGTAATGGGGGTTGCCAGATAGTGAGCCGCTGAGGGTAACGGGGGATAACGGGGGCTGCCAGATAGTGAGCCATTGGGGGTAATGGAGGCTGCCAGATAGTGAGCCGCTGAGGGTAACGGGGGATAACGGGGACTGCCAGATAGTGAGCTGTTAGTGGTAATGGAGGCTGCCAGATTGTGAGCCATTGGGGTTAACGGGGGCTGCCAGATAGTGAGCTCATGAGGGTAATGGGGGTTGCCAGATAGTGATCCACAGGGGGTAATGGGGACCTATAGGGGCTGCCAGATAGTGAGCCATTGGGGGTAATGGGGACCTATAGGGGCTGCCAGATAGTGATCTGTTGGGGGTAATGGGGCAACGGGGCTGCCAGATAGTGAGCCACTGGGGGTAATGGGGGCTGCCAGATATTGAGCCATTAGGTTAATGGGGGGCAGATAGTGAGCCGCTGAGGGGTAATGGGGGATAACGGGGGCTGCCAGATAGTGATCCGTTCGCGATAACGGGGGCTGCCAGATAGTGAGCCACTGGGGGTAATGGAGGTAACGGGGGGTGCCAGATTGTGAGCTATCGGGGGCAATGGGGGCTGCCAGATAGTGAGCCATGGGGGGTAATGGGGGCTGCCAGATAGTGAGCTGCCGCCGGTAACGGAGGATAACGGAGCTGCCAGATAGGGAGCCGTGGGGGGCAATGGGGACTGTCGTATAGGGGCTGCCAGATAGGGAGCCATTGGGGCAATGGGGATGTATAGGGGCTGCCAGATAGGGAGCCATAGGGGTCTGGTGACCCCTGGGCTTTGGGATCTGGTCACTCCCAGCCTTTAGGGTCTGGTGACTTCTGGGCTTTGGGGTCTGGTCACCCCCAGGCTTTGGGGTTGATGACCCCTGGCCTTTGGGGTTTGGTCACTCCTGGCCTGGGGGGTCTGGTGACTTCTGGCTTTTGGGATCTGGTGACCCCTGGCCTTTGGGGTCTGGTGACCCCCAGGCTCTGGGGTTTGGTCACTCCTGGCCTTTAGGATCTGGTCACCCCTGGCCTTTGGGATCTGGTGACTTCTGGGCTTTGGGATCTGGTCACTCCCAGCCTTTGGGATCTGGTGACCCCTAGGCTTTGGGGTCTGGTGACCTCTGGGCTTTGGGGTTTGGTCACTCCCAGTCTTTGGGATCTGGTCACCTCTGGGTTTTGGGGTCTGGTGACCCCCAGCCTTTGGGATTTGGTCACTCCTGGCCTTTGGGATTTGATCTCTTGTGGCTTTTGGGATCTGGTGACGCCCAGCCTTTAGGGTTTGGTCACCCCTGGCCTTTGGGGTCTGGTGACCATTGGGCTTTAGGATCTGGTCACCCCTGGCCTTTGGGGTCTGACCTCTTGTGGCTTTTGGGATCTGGTGACCCCTGGCCTTTAGGGTCTGGTCACCCCTGGCCTTTGGGGTCTGGTGACTCCTGGCTTTAGGATCTGGTGACCCCTGGCCTTTGGGGTTTGGTCACTCCCAGTCTTTGGGGTCTGGTCACCTCTGGGTTTTGGGATCTGGTGACCCCCAGCCTTTGGGATTTGGTCACTCCTGGCCTTTGGGATTTGATCTCTTGTGGCTTTTGGGATCTGGTGGCCTCCAGCCTTTAGGGTTTGGTCACCCCTGGCCTTTGGGGTCTGGTGACCATTGGGCTTTAGGATCTGGTCACCCCTGGCCTTTGGGGTCTGACCTCTTGTGGCTTTTGGGATCTGGTGACCCCTGGCCTTTAGGGTCTGGTCACCCCTGGCCTTTGGGGTCTGGTGACTCCTGGCTTTTAGGATCTGGTGACCCCTGGCCTTTGGGGTCTGGTCACTCCCAGCCTTTGGGGTCTGACCTCTTGTGGCTTTTGGGATCTGGTCACCCCTGCCCTTCAGCACCCAACCCCTCACCACCCTCCCTCTCCCCTCCCCACCCTCCCCAACCCCCCCGTTAACCCCTTCCCCGCCAGGCAAGGACTACGAGAACGCGGTGAAGTTCTACAGCAGCGCCATCGAGCTGAACCCCACCAACGCCATCTACTATGGCAACCGCAGCCTGGCCTACCTGCGCACCGAGTGCTACGGCTACGCCCTGGCCGACGCCACGCGCGCCGTCCAGCTGGACGCCAAGTACGTCAAGGGCTACTACCGGCGAGCCGCCAGCAACATGGCCCTGGGCAAGTTCAAGGCCGCCCTGCGCGACTACGAGACGGTGAGGGGGTGGTGAGGGGGGTGGTGGGGATGTGTGTGGGGTCAGTGTGTCCATCCTGAGGTCAGGGGAGGGTTGGGGACATCCCTGGGGTCAGCGTGTCCACCCTGAGCTTGGGGACACCTCTGGGGTCAGTGTGTCCACCCTGAGCTCAACATGTCCTCCCTGGGGTCATGGAAGGGTTGGGGACATCCCTGGGGTCACTGTGTTTCCCGTAAGGTCAACATGTCCTGCTTGGGGTCACTGTGTCCACCCTGAGCTCATGCAAGGCTTGGGGACATCCCTGGGGTCAGCAAGGGTCATCAGAGCTCAGTGTGTCCACTCTGAGGTCAAGGAAGGGCTGGGGACATCCCTGGGGTCAGTGTGTCCATCCTGAGCTTTGGGACATGCCTGGGGTCATTGTGTCCATCCTGAGATCAATATGTCCTCCCTGGGGTCACTGTGTCCACTCGGAGCTCATGGAAGGCTTGGGGACATCCCAGGGGTCACTGTGTTCACTCTGAGGCCAGGAGAGGGTTGGGGACATCCCTGGGGTCAGCGTGTCCACCCTGAGGTCAACGTGTCCTCCCTGGGATCACTGTGTCCACTCTGAGGTCAGGAGAGGGTTGGGGACATCCCTGGGGTCAGCGTGTCCACCCTGAGCTTGGGGACATCTTTGGGGTCAGTGTGTCCACCCTGAGGTCAGCATGTCCTCCCTGGGGTCATTGTGTCCACCCTGAGCTTGGGGACATGCCTGGGGTCAGTGTGTCCACTCTGAGGTCAGAGAAGGGTTGGGGACATGCCTGGGGTAGGTGTGTCCATCCTGAGCTTTGGGACATCCCAGGGGTCAGTGTGTCCACCCTGAGCTTGGGGACACCTCTGGGGTCAGTGTGTCCACCCTGAGCTCAACATGTCCTCCCTGGGGTCATGGAAGGGTTGGGGACATCCCTGGGGTCACTGTGTTTCCCGTAAGGTCAACATGTCCTCCCTGGGGTCACTGTGTCCACCCTGAGCTTTGGGACATCCTTGGGGTCACTGTGTCCACCCTGAGCTCATGCAAGGCTTGGGGACATCCCTGGGGTCAGCAAGGGTCATCAGAGCTCAGTGTGTCCACTCTGAGGTCAAGGAAGGGTTGGGGACATCCCTGGGGTCAGTGTGTCCATCCTGAGGTCAGGAGAGGGTTGGGGACATCCCTGGGGTCAGTGTGTCCACCCTGAGCTCAGCATGTCCTCCCTGGGGTCACTGTGTCCACTCGGAGCTTTGGGGACATCCCTGAGGTCAGTGTGTCCACCCTGAGCTCAGGGGAGGGTTGGGGACATCCCTGGGGTCAGTGTGTCCATCCTGAGGTCAGGGGAGAGTTGGGGACATCCCTGGGGTCAGCGTGTCCACCCTGAGCTTGGGGACATCCCTGAGGTCAGTGTGTCCACCCTGAGCTCAGGGGAGGGTTGGGGACATCCCTGGGGTCAGTGTGTCCACCCTGAGCTCAACATGTCCTCCCTGGGGTCATGGAAGGGTTGGGGACATCTCTGGGGTCAGTGTGTCCACTCAGAGCTTGGGGACATCCCTGGCTTCACTGTGTCCACTCTAAGGTCAACATGTCCTCCCTGGGGTCATGGAAAGGTTGGGGACATCCCTAGGGTCAGTATGTCCCTCTTGAGCTTTGGGACACCTCTGGGGTCAGTGTGTCCACCCTGAGGTCAGGGGAGGGTTGGGGACATTCCTGGGCTCACTGTGTCCACCCTGAGGTCAACATGTCCTCCCTGGGGTCAGTGTGTCCACCCTGAGCTTGGGGACACCCCTGGGGTCACTGTGTCCACTCTGAGGTCAGAGAAGGGTTAGGGACATCCCTGGGGTCAGTGTATCCAACCTGAGCTTGGGGACACCTCTGGGGTCACTGTGTCCACCCTGAGCTTGGGGACACCTCTGGGGTCAGTGTGTCCACCCTGAGCTTGGGGACATCCCTGGGGTCAGTGTGTCCACTCTGAGCTCAACATGTCCTACTTGGGGTCACTGTGTCCACCCTGAGGTCAGGGGAGGGTTGGGGACATTCCTGGGCTCACTGTGTCCACCCTGAGCTCAACATGTCCTCCCTGGGGTCAGTGTGTCCACCCTGAGGTCAGAGAAGGGTTAGGGACATGTTTAGGGTCAGTGTGTCCAACCTGATCTTGGGGACATCCCTGGGGTCAGTGTGTCCACCCTGAGCTTGGGGACACTTCTGGGGTCAGCGAGGGTCATCAGAGCTCAGTGTGTCCACCCTGAGCTCATGGAAGGGTTGGGGACATTCCGGGGGTCAGTGTGTCCACCCTGAGGTCAAGCAAGGGTTGGGGACATCTCTGAGGTCCCTGTGTCCACCCTGAGCTTGGGGAAAGACTGGGGACATCGCTGGGGTCAGTGTGTCCCCACACCCTAAGGCCGTGTCCTTGCTGTCCCTAAGGCTGTATCGCCACTGTCCCTAAGGCTATTTCCCCACTGTCCCCATCCCCTGAGGCAGTGTCCCTGAGTGTCCCCGTGTGTCCCCGCTGTCCCCAAGGCCATGTCCCTGAGTGTCCCCCATTGTCCCCCATGTCCCCAGGTGGTGAAGGTGCGTCCCAATGACAAGGACGCCAAGCTCAAGCACCAGGAGTGTCACTGCTGTCCCTAAGGCCATGTCCCCAGCTGTCCCTAAGGCCATGTCCCTGAGTGTCCCCATGTGTCCCCGCTGTCCCTAAGGCCATGTCCCCATTGTCCCCCGTGTCCCCAGGTGGTGAAAGTGCGTCCCAATGACAAGGACGCCAAGCTCAAGTACCAGGAGTGTCACCGCTGTCCCTAAGGCCGTGTCCCCACTGTCCCTAAGGCCGTGTCCCTGAGTGTCCCCAGCTGTCCCCTCTGTCCCTAAGGCCGTGTCCCTGAGTGTCCCCATGTGTCCCCATGTGTCCCCAGGTGGTGAAGGTGCGTCCCAACGACAAGGACGCCAAGCTCAAGTACCAGGAGTGTCACCGCATCGTCAAGCAGAAGGCCTTCGAGCGCGCCATCGCCAGCGACGAGCACAAGCGCTCCGTGGTCGACTCGCTGGACATCGAGAGCATGAGTGAGGAGACCCCAGAGTCACCTGCCCAGGGGTCCTGGGGGGCTCGGGGGGGACAGGGCTGGGGGGGTTTGAGGTCACTGGGGGAGGTTTGGGGTCTCCAGAAGGGTCCTTGAGGGTCCCTGGGAGGGTCTGGGGTCTCCAGGAGGGTCCTTGGGGAGGTTTGGGGTCTCCAGAAGGGTCCTTGGGAGAGTTTGGGGTCTCCAGAAGGGTCCCTGGGGGGGGTTTGGGGTCTCCAGAAGGGTTCTTGGGGGTCCCTGGGAGGGCCTGGGGGTCCTGGGGGGCTCGGGGGGGACATGGCTGGGGGGTTTGAGGTCACTGAGGGGGTCTGGGGGGGTTCAGAAGGGTCCCTGAAGGGGTTTGGGGTCTCCAGAAGGGTCACTTTGAGGGTCTGGGGTCTCCAGAAGGGTCTTTGGGGGGTCCTTGGGGGTCCCTGGGAGAGTTTGGTGTCTCCATAAGGGTCCCTCTGAGGGTCTTGGGGTCCCCACGAAGTTCCCAGGGTGGCTTTTGGTGTTCCCATGAGAGTTTTGGTGTCCCCATGACCATCTGGCTGTCCCCATGACCATCTGGGTGTCCCCACGAAGGTCCCAGGGTGGCTCTTGGTGTCCCCACCACCATCTAGCTGTCCCCACGGGGTCCCCAGCATCTTCTGTCCCCTCCCAAACCCTCAGTGTCCCCACCCCGAGGGTCCCCAGCCCCGTGTCCCAGCACCCCGAGCCCCCGAGGGGCTGTGCCAGCGCCGTGTCCCCGCTGTCCCCACGCTGTCACTGCGCTGTCCCCGCAGCCATCGAGGACGAGTACAGCGGCCCCAAGCTGGAGGACGGCAAGGTGACATTGGCCTTCATGAAGGACCTCATGCAGTGGTACAAGGACCAGAAGAAACTCCACAGGAAATGTGCCTACCAGGTATGTCCCCAGACGTCCCCAAAGTGTCCCCAAAGTGTCCCCAGATGTCCCCACTCACCCCACCCCGCAGATCCTGGTGCAGGTGAAGGAGGTGCTGGCCAAGCTGCCCACCCTGGTGGAGACCACGCTGAAGGAGGTGGGTGCTGGCTGTCCCCCCGGGGGGTGTCCCCTGTCCCCGTCAGGGTGACATGGGTGCCACCCCGCTGTCCCCCGCCCAGACAGAGAAGGTGACAGTGTGCGGCGACACCCACGGGCAGTTCTACGACCTGCTGAACATCTTCGAGCTCAACGGCCTTCCCTCCGAGTCCAACCCTTACGTATCCTCACCCTGAGGGCTGGGGGGGACCTTGGGGACACCGAGGGGACGCTGGGGACACTCGGGGGGATGGCGTTGTCCTGAGCTGGGGACAGATTTTCAACGGGGACTTCGTGGACCGCGGCTCCTTCTCGGTCGAGGTCATCCTGACGCTCTTCGGCTTCAAGCTGCTCTACCCTGACCACTTCCACCTCCTCCGAGGTAACCCTGAGCCCCCCCTGGCTGGCCTTGTCCCCAGAAGTGTCACCTGTTGTCACCCTGTTGTCACCTGTTGTCCCCCATTGGCACCTGTGGATCACTATTTGGCAGCTTGCATTGTTGTTATCGGATCACTTTCTGGCAGCCCTTGTACTGGGGGGGGTTTGGTCACCACTGTCCTTGTCCCCTTGGGGTTGGTGGCATCTCTGTCCCCTTGGGGTTGGGGACATTGCTGTCCCATTGGGGTTGGGGACATCGCTGTCCCTTGGGGTTGGGGATATCTCTGTCCCTTTGGGGTTGGGGACATCTCTGTCCCCTTGGGGTTGGTGGCATCTCTGTCCCTTGGGGTTGGGGACATCTCTGTCCCCATTGGGATTGGGGATATCTCTGTCCCCTTGGGGTTGGTGGCATCTCTGTCCCTTGGGGTTGGGGACATCTCTGTCCCCATTGGGATTGGGGATATCTCTGTCCCCTGGGGTTGGGGACATTGCTGTCCCCTTGGGGTTGGTGGCATCTCTGTCCCATTGGGGTTGGTGACATCTCTGTCACCAGCAGTGTCCCACACCTGGCAGTGTCCCCATGTCCAGCAGTGTCCCACACCTGCCCATGTCCCCGTGTCCAGCAGTGTCCCCACCCCTGGTGTCAGTGTCCCCACCCCTGGTGTCAGTGTCCCCACCCCTGGTGGCAGTGTCCCCGTGTCCAGCGGTGTCCCCACCCCTGGTGGCAGTGTCCCCGTGTCCAGCAGTGTACCCACAGCTGTCAGTGTCCCCACCCCTGGTGGCAGTGTCCCCACCCCTGGTGGCAGTGTCCCCGTGTCCAGCGGTGTCCCCACCCCTGGTGTCAGTGTCCCTGTGTCCAGCCGTGTCCCCACCCCTGGTGGCAGTGTCCCCACCCCTGGTGGAAGTGTCCCTGTCTCCAGCCGTGTCCCCACCCCTGGTGGCAGTGTCCCCGTGTCCAGCACTGTCCCCAGTGGTGGCAGTGGTGTCAGTGTCCCCGTGTCCAGCAGTGTCCCCACCCCTGGTGGCAGTGTCCCCGTGTCCAGCAGTGTCCCCGTGTCCAGCGGTGTCCCCGTGTCCAGCGGTGTCCCCACAGCTGTCAGTGTCCCCAGCAGTGTCAGTGTCCCCGTGTCCAGCCGTGTCCCCACCGCTGGTGGCAGTGTCCCCACCCCTGGTGGCAGTGTCCCCACCCCTGGTGGCAGTGTCCCCGTGTCCAGCAGTGTCCCCGTGTCCAGCCGTGTCCCCACCCCTGGTGGCAGTGTCCCCACCCCTGGTGGCAGTGTCCCCAGCAGTGTCAATGTCCCCGTGTCCAGCAGTGTCCCCACAGCTGTCAGTGTCCCCAGCAGTGTCAGTGTCCCCGTGTCCAGCAGCGTCCCTGTGTCCAGCGGTGTCCCCGTGTCCAGCAGTGTCCCCACAGCTGTCAGTGTCCCCAGCAGTGTCAGTGTCCCCGTGTCCAGCAGTGTCCCCGTGTCCAGCAGTGTCCCCACAGCTGTCCGTGTCCCCGTGTCCAGCCGTGTCCCCGTGTCCAGCAGTGTCCCTGTCCCTTAGGGAACCACGAGACGGACAACATGAACCAGATCTACGGCTTCGAGGGCGAGGTGAAGGCCAAGTACACAGCGCAGATGTTTGCTCTCTTCAGCGAGGTGTTCGAGTGGCTGCCGCTGGCCCAGTGCATCAACGGCAAAGTGCTGGTGAGGGGACAATGGGGACACCGGGGGACAGTGCCACCCGGCTCACTATCTGGCAGCACCCAGTGACATGATGGGATCTGTGTTTGGCAGTGTGGCTCACTATTTGGCAGCCGGCATTTAACCTGATGGATCACAATTTGGCAGCCGCCGTTGGCTGGACACCCCACGGTGTCCCCATGATGACCCCAGGGTGTCCCCATGATGTCCCCATGATGTCCCCACAGTGTCCCCTATTTGGCAGCCCATGTGGCTCACAATCTGGCAGCCGCAATTGAGTCTGATAGATCACAATTTGGCAGCCGCCATTGACACATCTGGACACCCCATGGTGTCCCCATGTCCCCACGGTGTTCCCATGATGTCCCCACGGTGTTCTCATGATGTCCCCATGGTGTCCCCATGTCCCCTATTTGGCAGCCTGTGTGGCTCACTATCTGGCAGCCGCCATTGAGTGTTAGATCACAATTTGGCAGCCCCCGTTGGCTCATCTGGACGCCCCACGGTGTCCCCATGATGTCCCCACGGTGTCCCCATGGTGTCCCCACGATGTCCCCACGATGTCCCCACGGTGTCCCCAGGGTGTCCCCACAATGTCCCCATGGTGTCCCCATGATGTCACCACAGTGTCCCCAATTAGGCAGCCCATGTGGCTCACTATCTGGCAGCCAGCATTTAATCTAATGGATCCCAATTTGGCAGCCACCGTTGGCTGGACACCCCACGGTGTCCCCATGATGTCCCCACAGTGTCCCCACAGTGTCCCCACGGTGTCCCCCATGTCCCCTATCTGGCAGCCACCATTGAGTGTTATGGATCACAATTTGGCACCCATGGGACACCCAAAATCCTGTCCCCATGGGGTTTGTGGTGTCCTTGTCCCCATTTTGGTTGAGGTGTCCCTGTCCCCATGGGGTGTCCCTGGTGTTTGGGGTGTCCTTGTCCCCATTTGATTGGGGACAGTGGGATTTGGGGTGTCCCTGTCCCCATGGGGTTTGGGGTGTCCTTGTCCCCATGGGGTTTGGGATGTCCCTGTCCCCATGGGGTTTGGGGTGTCCTTGTCCCCATGGGGTCAGGGGGATTTGGGGTGTCCCTGTCCCCATGGAGGGTTTGGGGTGTCCTTGTCCCCATGGGTTTGGGGTGTCCTTGTCCCCATTTCAGTTGGGGTGTCCCTGTCCCCATGTGGTTTGGGATGTCCCTGAGGGGATTTGGGATGTCCTTGTCCCCATTTCACTTGAGGTGTCCCTGTCCCCATTTTGGTTGGAGTGTCCCTGTCCCCAGTGTGATTTGAGGTGTCCCTGTCCCCTTGGGGGGATTTGGGGTGTCCCTGTCCCCATGGGGTGTCCCTGTCCCCATGGGGTTTGCAGTGTCCCCAACACTTTGGGATGTCCCTGTCACAACCGGGGTGTCCCTGTCCTCCCCAGGAGCTCTGGGGTCCCTTGTCACCCCCTCAGTGTCAGGATGGGCGATTGTCCCCCTGTCCCTCTGTGTCCCTGCTGTCCCCCAATGTCCCCCAATGTCCCCAATGTCCCCAATGTCACCCGCAGATCATGCACGGGGGACTCTTCAGCGAGGACGGCGTCACCCTCGATGACATCCGCAAGATCGAGCGCAACCGGCAGCCACCGGACTCAGGTGGGACAGGGACCCCCTGGGTGTCCCCAAAGTGTCCCCAAGGTGTCCCCAAGGTGTCCCCGAGGTGTCCCCAGCGAGGGGCTGAGCTGTGACCCCGCTGTGTCCCCCCAGGGCCGATGTGTGACCTGCTCTGGTCTGACCCGCAGCCCCAGGTGAGCTGTGACCCCGCGGTGTCCCCATGGTGTCCCCAGGTCCTGGTGACATCCCCTGCCCTGTCCCCGAGTCCTGGTGACATCCCCTGCTCTGTCCCCGAGTCCTGGTGACATCCCCTGCTGTGTCCCCAAGTCCTGGTGACATTGCCTGTCCTGTCCCCAAGTCCTGGTGACACCCCATGCCCTGTCCCCAGGCTCCTGGTGACATCCCTGCCTTGTCCCCGAGTCCTGGTGACATCCCCTGCCCTGTCCCCAAGCCCTGGTGACATCCCCTGCCCTGTCCCCAGGCTCCTGGTGACATTGCCTGCCTTGTCCCCAGGGTCTGGTGACATCCCCTGCCCTGTCCCCAAGCCCTGGTGACGTCCCCTGCTGTGTCTCCAAGTCCTGGTGACATCCCCTGCCTTGTCCCCAAGTCCTGGTGCCATCCCTGCCCTGTCCCCAGGCTCCTGGTGACATCCCTGCCTTGTCCCTAGGGTCTGGTGACATCCCCTGCCTTGTCCCCAGGGTCTGGTGACGTCCCCTGCCCTGTCCCCAAGCCCTGGTGCCATCCTCTGCCTTGTCCCCAAGTCCAGGTTCTGTCACCTGCTGGGTCCCAGTGCCACCCCCTGCCATGTCCCAGTGCCACTGTCACCCTGTCCCCAACCTGCCAGTGCCACCAGCTGTGCCCCCACATCCACTGACGCCACCGATTCCGCTGTCCCCGTGTCCCCACGGTGTCCCCACGGTGTCCCCACGGTGTCCCTACGATGTCCCCGTGTCCCCAGAACGGCCGGTCGGTCAGCAAGCGGGGGGTCAGCTGCCAGTTTGGCCCCGATGTCACCATGATGTCCCCATATCCCCATATCCCAATGGTGTCCCCATGTCCCCACGATGTCCCCAGAACGGCCGGTCGGTCAGCAAGCGGGGGGTCAGCTGCCAGTTCAGCCTGATGTCCCCATGTCCCCACGGTGTCCCCGTGTCCCCAGAACGGCCGGTCGGTCAGCAAGCGGGGGGTCAGCTGCCAGTTCGGCCCCGATGTCACCAAACTGTCCCCATATCCCCATGTCCCCACAATGTCCCCATGTCCCCACAATGTCCCCATGTCCCCAGAACGGCCGGTCGGTCAGCAAGCGGGGGGTCAGCTGCCAGTTCAGCCTGATGTCCCCATGTCCCCATGGTGTCCCCATGTCCCCAGAACGGCCGGTCGGTCAGCAAGCGGGGGGTCAGCTGCCAGTTCAGCCTCATGTCCCCATGTCCCCATGTCCCCACGATGTCCCCAGAACGGCCGGTCGGTCAGCAAGCGGGGGGTCAGCTGCCAGTTCGGCCCCGATGTCACCAAACGCTTCCTGGAGAGGAATCGCCTGGAGCTCATCATCCGCAGCCACGAGGTGAAGCCCGAGGGCTACGAGGTGGCACACGATGGCCGCTGTGTCACCGTCTTCTCCGCCCCCAACTACTGGTGAGGGACACTGGGGACACTGGGGACAGGGGAGGGGTTGGTTGTGTCCCCAGTGGCACACGATGGCCGCTGTGTCACTGTCTTCTCCGCCCCCAACTACTGGTGAGGGACACTGGGGACATGGGGAGGGGTGGCTGTTGTGATGTGGCCTTGGTTTGGTCCCCAATGGCACACGATGGCCGCTGTGTCACCGTCTTCTCCGCCCCCAACTACTGGTGAGGGACTCTGGGGACACTGGGGAGGGCTGGGTGTGTCCCCAATGTCCCATTGGTTGTGTCCCCAATGTCCCACGATGGCCGCTGTGTCACCGTCTTCTCCGCCCCCAACTACTGGTGAGGGACATCTGGGGACATGGGGAGGGCTTGGTGTCACTGTCCTGTCCCCAATGTCCCACGATGGCCGCTGTGTCACCGTCTTCTCCGCCCCCAACTACTGGTGAGGGACACTGGGGACACTGGGGACACGGGGAGGGCTTGGTGTCACTGTCCTGTCCCCAGTGGCACACGATGGCCGCTGTGTCACCGTCCTCTCCGCCCCCAGCTACTGGTGAGGGACACTGGGGACAGGGGAGGGGCTGGGTGTGTCCCCAGTGTCCCCTTGGTTGTGTCCCCAATGTCCTCTGAGTCACGTTGACCCCATGGTTGTGTCCCCAATGTCCCCTTGGTTGTGTCCCCAATGTCCCCTGAGCCACACTGACCACTTGGTCCAGTTCTTAGTGTCCCCTTGGTTGTGTCCCCAATGTCCCACGATGGCCACTGTGTCACCGTCTTGTCTGTCCCCAACTACTGCTGAGGGACGCTGGGGACACTGGGGGACACTGGGGACACAGAGGAGGGCTGGCTGTCGTGGTGTCCCCTTGGTTTTGTCCCCGGTGTCACCTCGGTCTGGTGTCCCCTGAACCACGTTGTCCCCTCGGTGCTGTCCCCAGTGTCCCCTTGCTTTGGTCCCCAAATGTCCCCAAGTGTCCCAAATGTCCCCAAATGTCCCAAATGTCTCATCCCTGGCTGTCCCCATCCTCGGTGACCCATGGGGACCATGCTCTGATGTCCCCAAGTGTCCCAAATGTCCCATTTCTGGTTATCCCCACCCTCGGTCACCCACGAGGACCATGCTCTGATGTCCCCAAGTGTCCCCAAATGTCCCATTTCTGGCTGTCCCTCAACCTTGGTGGCCTACGAGGACCATGCTCTGATGTCCCCAAGTGTCCCATTTCTGATTGTCCCCACACTTGGTGACCCATGGGGACCATGCTCTGATGTCCCCAAGTGTCCCCAAATGTCCCCAATGTCCATCCCTGGCTGTCCCCACCCTTGGTGACCCACAGGGGACCGTGCTCTGATGTCCCCAAGTGTCCCCAAATATCCCATTTCTGGCTATCCCTCAACCTTGGTGGCCTACGAGGACCATGCTGTGATGTCCCCAAGTGTCCCCAAGTGTCCCCAAGTGTCCCCGTTGTCCCCGCAGTGACCAGATGGGCAACAAGGGCTCCTACATCCACCTGAGGGGCAGCGACCTGCGGCCCGACTTCCACCAGTTCACAGCAGTGGTGAGTCTGGGGACACCAAAAATGTCACCTGGGGACACCAAAGTGTCACCTGGGACCCCAAAAATGTTATCTGAGACCCTAAAATGTCACCTGGGACCCTAAAATGTCATCTGGGACCCTGAAATGTCATCTAGGGACCACAAAATGACATCCTGGGACCCTAAAATGTCATCTGGGAACCCAAAAATCAACCCCAAAGTGTCACCTGGGACCCCAGAGTGTCACCTGGGGATGCCAAAATGTCATCTGGGGACCCAAAAATTCACCTGGGGACCCCAAAATGTCACCTGGGACCCCAAAAATACACCTGGGGACCCCAAAGTGTCATCTGGGAACCCTAAAATGTCATCTGGGGACCCCAAAGTGTCGTCTGGGACCCCAAAATGTCATCTAGGGACCCCAAAATGTCACCTGGGATTCCAAAAATGTCATCTGGGAACCCGAAAATGTCATCTGGGGACCCTGAAATGTCACCTGGGACCCCAAAGTGTCATCTAGGGACCCCAAAATGTCATCTAGGGACCCCAAAATGTCACCTGGGGACCCTAAAATGTCATCTGGGAACCCAAAATGCCATCTGGGGACCCCAAAAATCCACCTGGGGACCCCAGAGTGTCACCTGGGGACCCCAAAATGTCATCTGGGGATCCCAAAGTGTCACCTGGGACCCCAAAGTGTCACCTGGGGACCCTGAAATGTCATATAGGGACCCCAAAATGTCATCTGGGAACCCTAAAATGTCATCCGGGGACCCCAAAAATCAACCCTGGAAACCCCAAAATCCATCCCAGAGACCCCAAAATCCAGAGCTGGGAATTTGGGGTCGGTGGGGCTCACGTTTGATAATTTGGGGTCTGGGGTTGATAATTTGGGATCAGAGGTGATAATTTGGGGTCAGAACTAATAATTTGGGGTCAGGGTTGATAATTTTGGGTCGGGGGGCTCAGAACTAATAATTTGGGGTTGGGGTTGATAATTTGGGCTCAGAACTAACAATTTTTGGGTCAGGGTCAATAATTTGGGGTCGGGGGGCTCAGAACTAATAATTTGGGGTCAGAACTAATAATTTTTGGGGTCTGGGGTCGATACTTTGGGGTCGGGGTCAGAACTATAATTTTGGTCTGGGCTATAATTTGTGGTCGGGGTTTCAGAACAATAATTTGGGGTCAGGTCAGTAATTTGGGGTCGGGGGCTCAGAACTAATAATTTTTGGGTCTGGAGTCAATAATTTGGGGTCGGGGGCTCAGAGCTGATAATTTGGGTCAGGTCAATAATTTGGCGTCGGGGGTTTCAGAACTAATAATTTCGGGTCAGGGTCAATAATTTGGGGTCGGGGGCTCAGATCTGATAATTTTTGGGTCAGGGTCAATAATTTGGGGTCGGGGGCTCAGACCTGATATTTTGGGGTCAGATCTGATAATTTGGGGTCAGGGGCTCAGATCTGATAATTTGGGCTCAGAGCTGGAAATTTGGGGTCGGGGGCTCAGAACTAATAATTTGGGGTCGGGGTTGATAATTTGGGGTCAGGGCTGGTAAATTGGGGTTGGGGTTGTTAATTTGGGGTCGGGGGGCTCAGAACTAATAATTTGGGGTCAGAACTAATAGTTTTTGGGGTCTGGGGTTGATAATTTGGGGTCGGGGGTTTCAGAACTAATAATTTGGGGTCAGAACTAATAATTTTTGGGTCGGGGTCGATACTTTGGGGTCGGGGGTTTCAGAACTAATAATTTGGGCTCAGATCTGATAATTTTGGGTCAGAACTAATAATTTTTGGGTCAGCGTCAATGATTTGGGGTCGGGGGGCTCAGATCTGATAATTTGGGGTCAGATCTGATAATTTGGGGTCAGAACTAATAATTTTGGGGTCACGGTCAATAATTTGGGGTCGGAGGGCTCAGAACTAATAATTTTTGGGTCAGGGGGCTCAGGGCTGATAATTTGGGATCAGAGCTGATAATTTGGGGTCGGGGGGCTCAGAACTAATAATTTTTGGGTCTGGGGTTGATAATTTGGGGTCGGGGGGCTCAGAACTAATAATTTTTGGGTCTGGAGTCAATAATTTGGGGTCGGGGGGCTCAGAACTAATAATTTTTGGGTCTGGGGTTGCTAATTTGGGGTCAGGGCTGGTAAATTGGGGTCGGGGTTGTTAATTTGGGGTCGGGGGGCTCAGAACTAATAATTTGGGGTCAGAACTAATAATTTTTGGGTCTGGGGTCGATAATTTGGGGTCGGGGGTTTCAGAACTAGTAATTTTGGGGTCAGGGTTGATAATTTGGGGTCGGGGGGCTCAGAACTAATAATTTGGGGTCGGGGTTGATAATTTGGGCTCAGATCTGATAATTTGGGGTCAGAACTAATAATTTGGGATCAGATCTGATAATTTGGGGTCGGGGGGCTCAGAACTAATAATTTGGGGTCAGGGTTGATAATTTGGGCTCAGAACTAATAATTTTTGGGTCTGGAGTCAATAATTTGGGGTCGGGGGGCTCAGATCTAATAATTTGAGGTCAGAACTAATAATTTTTGGGTCTGGGGTTGATACTTTGGGGTCGGGGGTTTCAGAACTAGTAATTTTGGGGTCAGGGGTCAATAATTTGGGGTCAGGGGATTCAGAACTAATAATTTTTGGGTCTGGGTTGATAATTTGGGGTCAGATCTGATAATTTGGGGTCAGAACTAATGATTTTGGGGTCGGGGTTGATAATTTGGGGTCGGGGGGCTCAGAACTAATAATTTTTGAGTCTGGAGTCAATAATTTGGGGTCAGGGGGCTCAGAACTAATAATTTGGGGTCGGGGTTGATAATTTGGGCTCAGATCTGATAATTTGGGGTCGGGGGGCTCAGAGCTAATAATTTTTGGGTCTGGAGTCAATAATTTGGGGTCGGGGGGCTCAGATCTGATAATTTTTGGGTCTGGGGTCTCCCCGAGCCCCCCCTAACCCCCTCCCCAAATTTCCCTCTCCAGCCTCACCCCAACGTCAAGCCCATGATGTACGCCAACACCCTCCTGCAGCTGGGCATGATGTGACCCCCCCGGGGGTCCCCACGACCCCCCAGCGCCCCCTCCCCCCAAAAACCCACCCCAAATCCCCTCCCCACCCCCGGGGTTTTAATATATTGGAAGATTGTATTTATTCCCAGTGCTCCCAGTGCTCCCAGTTTGGGGTTTGGGCGGCACTGCCGGCTGGGGAGGGGCGGCGGGGGATGGGAATTGAGGGGGAGGGGTCGTGGCGCTGCCCCTCCCCCTCTTTCCCCTCCCCCTCCCTCCCCACCCCCAAAAAACGAGCAATAGGTGGGAGAATGGGGGAGGGGGTGGGGGAGGGAGGGGTCCCAGGCCGCCCCTCCCCCCCTTCTCCCCTCCTCCCCTCCCCCCGCCGTGCGGTTTTACCATCTCTGTAATTAATTAATCACGTTCAATAAAGTTAATTAAAAGTCGTTAGGGAAAGTTGGGGGATGGGGGAAAAAACTCGCGGACGGCCGCTAGGGGGCGCTGTGGGGGCGGTTGCCATGGAGACGTTGCCGTGGAGGGTGGGGACCCCAAAAATCACCCCAAAGACCCCAAAATTCACCCCTGGGACCCCAAAATCCCACCCTGGGACCCCAAAATTCACCCTGGGACCCCAGATTCTACCCTGGGACCCCAAAAGTCATCCCGAGGACCCCAAAAATCACCCCAAAGACCCCAAAATTCACCCCAAGGAGCCCAAAATTCTCTCCAAAGACCCCAAATTCCACCCTGGGAACCCCAAAATTCATCCCGAGGACCCCAAAATTCATCTCGGGGATCCCAAAATTCACCCCATGGACCCCAAAATTCACCCCGGGGACCCCAAAATCCACCCTGGGAACCCCAAAATTCCACCCTGGGACCCCAAAATTCCACCCTGGGACCCCAAAATTCACCCTGGGACCCCAAAATCCCACCCTGGGACCCCAAATTCTACCCTGGGACCCCAAAAGTCATCCCGAGGACCCCAAAATTCACCCCAAAGACCCCAAAATTCACCCTGGGACCCCAAAATTCACCTCGGGGACCCCAAAATTCACCTAGGGGAACCCAAATTCACCCCGGCGACCCCAAAATTCATCCCGAGGACCCCAAAATTCTCCCTGGGGACACCAAATTCCACCCTGGGACCCCAAAATTCATCCCGGGGACCCCAAAATCCCACCCTGGGGACCCCAAAATTCACCCTGGGACCCCAAAATTCATCCCGAGGACCCCAAAATTCTCCCTGGGGACCCCAAAATTCATCCTGGGACCCCAAAAACCCACCCTGGGACCCCAAAAACCCACCCTGGGACCCCAAAATTCACCCCAGGGACCCCAAAATTCATCCCGGGGACCCAAAATTCCACCCTGGGACCCCAAAATCCACCCTGGGGACCCCAAAATCCCATCTCAGGGATCCCAAAATCCTCCCTGGGACCTAAAATTCACCCTGAGGACTCCCAGAGTTACCCCAGGGACCCCAAATACCAACCTGGGACCCCAAAGTCCTCCCTGGGAACCCCAAAATTCATCCCGGGGACCCCAAATTCATCTCGGGGACCCCAAATCCCACCCTGGGGACCCCAAAATTCACCCCAAAAACCCCAAAATTCCACCCTGGGACCCCAAAATTCATCCTGGGACCCCAAAATCCCACCCTGGGACCCCAAAATCCTATCTTGGGACCCCAAAATCCTCCCTGGGGACCCCAAAATTCACCCCAAGGACCCCCAAATCCCACCCTGGGACCCCAAAATTCACACTGTTGATGCCAAAATTCACCCCAAGGACCCCAAAATTCACCCCGGGGACCCCAAAATTCACCCTGGGACCCCAAAATTCCACCCTGGAAACCCAAAATCCACCCTGGGACCCCAAAATTCATCCCAAGGACCCCAAAATCCAAACCGAGGACCCCCAAATCCCACCCTGAAGCCTCCCCGAAACTTCCAGACGTTTCTCGAAGCCCCCAACCCCCATTTTGGGGGATTTTTTGGGGTCGCTGGACTCTCCCAGTCGCTCCCAGTTCGGCACTGGGACCGGTTGCAACGATCCCGCCGGTGCTGTCAATCAGCGCGGCTCAGCCAATAGGAGAGCGGAGCGCGTCCGTCAGTCCCGCCCACCAGCCAATGGGAGAGCGGAGCGCCACCGCCGCTCCCGCCTCTCAGCCAATAGGAGAGCGGAGCGCTTCTGGCGAGCGTCGGACGGGTGCGGAGCCGCTCGGGGTGACCCAAAATCGCGTCAAAATCACCCAAAATCGCATGAAAATCACCCAAAATCGCATGAAAATCACCCAAAATCGCATCGGAATCAACCAAAATCACATCAGAGGAACCCAAAAAATTTTTGGAAGGGTCCAAAACCTCTCAAACACCAAAACACACAAACATCGGAATGACCCGAAATCGCATTGAAATCAACCAAAATCGCACCAAAATCACATCGGAATGAACCGAAATCCCCTCGGAGGAACCCAAAAATTTTTGGAAGGGTCTGAAACCTCTCGGAATGACCCAAAATTGTGTTTAAATCACCCAAAATCACATCAGAATGACCCAAAATCGTGTCAAAATCACCCAAAATTGTGTCAAAATCACCCAAAATCACATCGGAATGACCCAAAATCACACCAGAGGAACCCAAAAAAATTTTGGAAGGGTCCGAAACCTCTCAGAATGACCCAAAATCGTGTCAAAATCACCCAAAATCACATCGGAATCACCCAAAATCGCATTAGAATGACCCAAAATCACATCGGATGAACCCAAAAAATTTTTGGAAGGGTCCGAAACCTCTCAGAATGACCTAAAATCACATGGAAATGACCCAAAATCATATCGAAATCAACCAAAATCCCCTCGGGATGACCCGAAATCCCCTCGGAGGAGCCCAAAAAAATTTTGGAAGGGTCTGAAATCTCTCGGAATGACCCAAAATCACTTTGAAATCACCCAAAATCCCCTCAGAATGACCTCAAATCTCTTTGGAATGACCCCAAATCCCCTCAGAATGACCCCAAATCCCTTGGAAGGTTCCAGAACACCCACGGAATTACCCCAAATCCCTTGGAAGGTTCCAGAACACCCACGGAATGACCCCAAACCCCTCGGAATGACCCCAATTCCCTTGGAATGACCCCAAATCCCCCCAGGAATCCCCCAAATCCCCCCAGAATGACCCCAAATCCCCTCAGAATGACCCAAAATCCCCTCGGAATGACCCAAAATCCCCTTGGAAGGTTCCAGAACACCCACGGAATGACCCCAAATCCCCTCCAAATGACCCCAAATCCCCTCAGAATGACCCCAAATCCCCCCAGAATGACCCCAAATCCCCTCGGAAAGGTCAAAAACCTCTTCAGAAGGACCTGAAATCCTTGGAAGGTTCCAGAACATACTTGGAATGACCCCAAATCCCCCCGGAATGACCCCAAATCCCCTGGAATGACCCCAAATCCACAGAATGACCCCAAATCCCCGGAATGACCCCAAATTCCTTGGAAGGTTCCAGAACCCTTTCAGAATGACCCCAAATCCCCCCGGAATGACCCCAAATTCCCTGGAATGACCCCAAATTCCCTGGAATGACCCTAAATCCTTCTGGAATGACCACAAATCCCCTCGGAATGACCCCAAATCCCCTCGGCTGAACCCCTATAGGTCCCCACATCCCCTCCAGCCCCCCATAGCTCCTATAGGTGCTCCTATCCCCCCTATAGACCCCTATAGTCCCCATAACCAATCCGAGCCCCCCATGGATCCCCTATAGTCCCTATAACCAATCCGAGCCCCCCATGGATCCCCTATAGCGCCTGTTTCCCCTATAGAATCCCCAAAAGTTTCCCTGCAGCCCCCATGGGTCCCCAACTGCCTAAAGCTCCATGCCCTTCAGAGACCCTATAGGTGCCATAGACCCCATAGAGCCATAAACCCTATAGGCGCCATAAACCCTATAGGTGCCATAAACCCTATAGGCACCATAGCCCCTATAGAGCCATAAACCCTATAGGTGCCATAAACCCTATAGGTGGCATAAACCCTATAGGCACCATAGCCCCTATAGACCCCATAGCGCCTATAGATCCCATAGCCCCTATAGGTGCCATAAACCCTATAGACCCCATAAACCCTATAGGCACCATAAACCCTATAGGCGCCATAAACCCCATAGCCCCTATAGACCCCACAGCCACTATAGACCCCCTATAGCCCCCATAGCCCCCTCAGCTCCTATAGACCCCAGACCCCATAGCCCCTATAGACCCCACAGCCCCTATAGACCCCAGAGCCCCTATAGCACCTGTAACCCCCCAGCCCCTATAGCTTCCATAGCTCCCATAGCTCCCATAGACCCCAGACCCCTATAGACCCCATAGCCCCTATAGCACCTGTAGCCTCTCCAGCCCCTATAGCCTCATAGCCCCCATAGACCCCAGAGACCCCAGAGCTCCTATAGTCCCTATAGCCTCTATAGCCCCCATAGATCCCATAGACCCCAGACCCCTGTAGCTCCCAGACCCCTATAGACCCCATAGACCCTATAGACCCCCAGAGCTCCCATAGATCCCATAGACCCCAGACCCTTATAGCTCCCAGAGCCCCTATAGCACCTGTAACCCCTCCAGCCCTTATAGACCCTATAGCCCCCACAGATCCCATAGCCTCCATAGCTCCCAGACCCCTATAGACCCCATAACCACTATAGACCCCAGAGCTCCCACAGATCCCACAGCCCCTATAGACCCCATAGTCCCTATGGCACCTGTAACCCCCCAGCCCCTATAGCTTCCATAGCCCCTATAGCCCCCATAGATCCCATAGGCCCCAGACCCCTATAGACCCCAGACCCCTATAGACCCTATAGACCCCCATAGATCCCATAGCCCCCAGACCCCTATAGCCCCTATAGCTCCCATACCCCCTATAATCCCCATAGATCCCATAGACCCCAGACCCCTATAGACCCCATAGCTCCCATAGACCCCATAGCCCCTATATCCCCACTAGATCCATGGACCCCAGAGCCCCCATAAGCTATAGCCTATTTATAGACCCCATAGCTCCCAGATCCCATAGCCCCCAGACCCTATGTCCCCAACCCCCTATCCCAAACCCTATATCCACCCCCACCCTACATCCCCACCCCACCCCCCAGCCCCTCCCCCTCCCCAAGCCCCTCCCCCAATTCCGCCCCCTGGCGGCCGCGCACGCGCACTGCGCCGGGCCCAACCCGCTCCGCCCGACCGCAGGTACCGAGATGGGGGGGGCGGAATTTGGGGAGGGGTCGCTGCTCCCCACCGGCCCGGGGGGGCTTCGGGGGGTCGTCACCGGTGTCCCCCCCGGTCCTTCCTCCCCGGGCAGCCCCGCCCCGCCCTCCTCATCCTCGGCCGCCATCCCTGCGCATCCCTCGGGCCCGCCGCGGCCCGCTGCGGGGGGACATCGCGGGACCCCTCCCCAAATTGCGGGGGTCGCATCGGCTTCAGGGGGACCCCTCCCCAATTTGGGGACCCCCAGGAAGGTTCTCCCTTCATCCCAGAGCCTCCTCCCCATCGCGGTCTCTCCCAGCATCCTTATTTTCTCCTCTATCCCGGGACCCCTCCCCAAATTACGGGGGTCACATCGGCTTCAGGGGGACCCCTCCCCATTTCGGGGACCCCTCCCCATTTTACGGGACCCCTCCCCATCCCAATTCCTCCTTCCCCATCCCAATTTCCCCTCAAATCCCAATTTCCCCTCAAATCCCAATCTCCTCCTCCCCATTTCTGCTACACCCGCCAGGCCAAGTTGGGGGGCCAGCCGCCCCCAAATCCCCCCAAAATCCCTCCCAAATCCCCCTAAAACCCCCCAAATCCCCAAATCAAAATCCCTCCCCAAATCTAAACCCCAAATCCCTAGGCCCCCCAAAATCCTCCCAAGTCCCCTAAAAGGCCCCCAAATCCTAGGCCCCCAAGTCCCTAGGCCCTCTTAAGGCCCTCAGAATCCCCAGATCTTAATCCTCCAAGTCCCCCAGGCTTTAGTCCTCCCAGACCCCCAAGATCATCAAGTCAGGCCCAAAGCCTCCCTCCAAGGCCCTCCAGGAGTCTCTCCCCAGTCTGCCCCCTAAATCCCCCAAGATCCCCCAGATCCCCCAGATCCTAAATCCCAAAAGCCCCAAGTCTGAGATCCCCCAGAGCCCCAAAGACCCCCAAGATCCACCTCCTCCCAAGGCTCCCCAGATCATCCCAGGTCTGGGCCCCCAAGATCCCCCAAAAATCTCCCCAAGATCCTAAGTCCCCCACACCCAAGGCCCCAAAATCCCCCCATCCATCCCCAGAAGCCCCAGTCCCCCAAGGCCCCCAAGGTCTCCCAGGTCCCCAACCCCTAAGTCTCAAGGCCATCCCAAGATCCCTGATCTCCCCAGACCACAAGTCCCCCAGCCCCAAAGTCCCCCAAACCAAAGATCTTCCCTGGACCCCCAAGATCCCCCAAGTGAGGCCTCAAGACCCCAAGGTCCTCCAGATGTCCACAACCTCAAACCCCAGGCACCCCCAAGGCCCCAAAACCCAAGATCCCAGATCACATGGAGTCCCCAATCCCCCAGAAAATCTCCCCAAGCCCCTGACTCCTCCAAGACATCCCCCTTCCCCCATCCCAGATCCCCCAAATCCCCCAATCTCCCAAAACCCCCAGGTCCCGTCCCCCAAACCCCCAATAAAAACCTCCCCCCAAAATCCCCCCCCCTAAACCCCCCCAAAATCTCCCCCAGACCTGACCATGACCAAGGAGCGCGGGGTGGATCCCCCCGCGGGGGTCTCGCCGCCCCCAGACCCTCCCAGCCCCCCGGTGGAGAGGCGCAAGAAGCCGATGGTGCACCCGGCAGCCCCCGCGCCCCTGCCCAAGGACTACGGTGAGACCCCTCCCCAAATTGGGGACCCCCGGGGGTGGGGGGATTTGGGGGGATTTGGGGGAAACCCTGGGATGGGGATTTGCTGAGCAAAAATCAGGATTTTCTGCCTAAAAATGGGGATTTCCTGCCCCAAAATGGGGATTTCCTGCCCAAAAATGGGGATTTTCTGCCTAAAAATCGGGATTTGGGGAGGGGGTTTGGGGTGAGACCCCTCCCCAAATTTGGGGTGGGAATTCCGCACTGGGATTGGGATTTGCTGCAAAAAAATCGGGATTTTCTGCGCAAAAATGGGGATTTTCTGCCTAAAAATCGGGATTTTCTGCCCCAAAAATCGGGATTTTCTGCCAAAAAATGGGGATTTTCTGCCCAAAAATGGGGATTTTCTGCCCAAAAATTGGGATTTTCTGCCCAAAAATGGGGATTTCCTGCCCAAAAATGGGGATTTTCTGCCCAAAAATGGGGATTTTCTGCCCTAAAAACTGGGATTTGGGGAGGGGGTTTGGGGTGAGACCCCTCCCCAAATTTGGGACCCCCGGGGGTGGGAGGATTTGGGGGATTTAGGGGAAACCCTGGGATTGGGATTTCCTGCTCAAAAATGGGGATTTTCTGCCCAAAAATGGGGATTTTCTGCCCAAAAATCGGGATTTGGGGAGGGGGTTTGGGGTGAGACCCCTCCCCAAATTTGGGGTGGGAATTCCACACTGGGATTGGGATTTGCTGCTCAAAAATCGGGATTTCCAGCCTAAAAATGGGGATTTTCTGCCCAAAAATTGGGATTTCCTGCCCCAAAAATCAGGATTATTTGGGGTGAGACCCCTCCCCAAATTGGGAATGGGGAATTCCACACTGGGATTGGGATTTCCTGCCCAAAAATTGGGATTTCCTGCTCCAAAATGGGGATTTTCTGCCCCAAAAATTGTGATTTTCTGCCTAAAAATTGAGATTTTCTGCCCAAAAATCGGGATTTCCTGCCAAAAAATCGGGATTTTCTGACCAAAAATGGGGATTTTCTGACCAAAAATGGGGATTTCCTGCCTAAAAATGGGGATTTTCTGCCAAAAAATTGGGATTTCCTGCCCAAAAATTGTGATTTCCTGCCCTAAAAATCAGGATTTGGGGAGAGGATTTAGGGTGAGACCCCTCCCCAAATTGGGACCCCCAAGGGAGGGGAATTCCATGGTGGGATGGGGATGAAATGCCCAAAAAATTGGGATTTCCTGCCCCAAAAATCGGGATTTTCTGATCAAAAATTGGGATTTCCTGCCCAAAAATGGGGATTTTCTGCCCAAAATTGGGATTGTCCCAATTGTCACCCCCACTGTCCCCCCCTCCCGTAATCCCCCCATATCCCAATGATGTCCCCCCCACTGTCACCTCCCTGTCCCTCCATAATCCCCCCAATGTCCCCATTGTCATCCACCATTGTCACCTCCCTGTCACCGCGCTGTCCCCATGATGTCCTGACCATTGTCACCCTTCTGTCCCCATTGTCACACCCCCATATCCCCACCATTGTCACCTCCCTGTCACCCCACTGTCCCCATGATGTCCCCACCATTGTCACGTCCATGTTCCCCCATATGCCCATGATGTCCCCACCGTTGTCACCTCCCTGTCACCCATTGTCACCCCCCCTTATCCCCCAATGTCCCCATGATGTCCCCACCATTGTCACCTCCCTGTCCCCATTGTCACCCCCACTGTCCCTCTGTGTCATCCCACTCTCCCCATGATGTCCCCACGATGTCCACCCATTATCATCTCCCTGTCCCCATTGTCACCCCCCTGTCCCCATTGTCACCTTGCTGTCCCCATTGTCACCTCCCCATCCCCATTGTCACCTCCCTGTCCCTCATAATCCCCCAATGTCCCCATTGTCACCCCATGATGTCCCCACCATTGTCATCCCCTCATCCCCATTGTCACTCCCATTGTCCCCCCATTGTCACCTCCTGTCCCCATTGTCACCCCCCTATGTCCCCACGATGTCCCCCCCACTGTCACCCCTGTCCCCATGATGTTCCCACCACCGTCACCCCCTTGTCCCCACTGTCACCTGGCTGTCCCCATTGTCACCTGGCTGTCCCCATTGTCACCTGGCTGTCCCCATTGTCACCCCACTGTCCCCATTGTCACCCTGCTGTCCCCTCTGTCCCCACGATGTCCCCCCCATTGTCACCTCCCTGTCACCTCCCCGTCCCCATTGTCACCCTGCTGTCCCCATTGTCACCTAGTTGTCCCCATTGTCACCTCCCCGTCCCCATTGTCACCCTGCTGTCCCCTCTGTCCCCACGATGTCCCCCCCATTGTCACCTCCCTGTCACCTGGCTGTCCCCATTGTCACCCGGCTGTCCCCATTGTCACCTGGCTGTCCCCATTGTCACCCTGCTGTCCCCATTGTCACCTCCCCGTCCCCATTGTCACCTGGCTGTCCCCATTGTCACCCTGCTGTCCCCATTGTCACCCGGCTGTCCCCATTGTCACCTCCCCGTCCCCATTGTCACCTGGCTGTCCCCATTGTCACCCTGCTGTCCCCATTGTCACCCCACTGTCCCCATTATCATCTCCCCATCCCCATTGTCACCTGGCTGTCCCCATTGTCACCCCGCTGTCCCCACTGTCACCCGGCTGTCCCCATTGTCACCCCGCTGTCCCCACTGTCACCCGGCTGTCCCCATTGTCACCTCGCTGTCCCCATTGTCACCTCCCTGTCACCTGGCTGTCCCCATTGTCACCTCCCCGTCCCCATTGTCACCTGGCTGTCCCCATTGTCACCCGGCTGTCCCCATTGTCACCTCCCCGTCCCCATTGTCACCTGGCTGTCCCCATTGTCACCCGGCTGTCCCCTCTGTCCCCTCAGCCTTCACCTTCTTCGACCCCAACGACGCAGCTTGCCGGGAGATCCTGCTGGACCCTCGGACCACCGTGCCGCAGCTCTTCGCCATCCTGCGCCAGTGGGTGCCGCAGGTGCAGCACAGCGTGGACATCATCGGCAACGAGGTGGGTCTGCGGGGTCCTGGGGGGGATTTGGGGTGATTTGGGGGTGATTTTGGGAGAGATTTGGGGTTTTTTTGGGGGTGGTTTTGGGGGTGATTTGGGGTATTTTTGGGGAGATTTGGGGCTATTTTGGTCCAGCTGTTGGCCAGTGGGTGCCGCAGGTGCAGCACAGCGTGGATGTCATCGGCAACGAGGTGGGTTTTGGGGGTCCTGAGGGGGATTTGGGGTCTTTTTGGGGGTCCTGGGGGTGATTTTGGGGGAGATTTGGGGGCAGATTTAGGGGATTTTGGGGGTATTTTGGCCCAACTGTGTGCCAGTGGGTGCCGCAGGTGCAGCACAGCGTCGATGTCATCGGCAACGAGGTGAGATTTTGGGGGTCCTGGGGGTTTTTCGGGGTCCTGAGGGAATTTGGGGGGTCCTGGGGGAATTTGGGGTGATTTGGGGTCTTTTTGGGGTGATTTTGGGGGAGATTTGGGGATATTTTGGGAGTATTTTGGCTCAGCTCTTCGCCATCCTGCGCCAGTGGGTGCCGCAGGTGCAGCACAGCGTGGACGTCATCGGCAACGAGGTGGGGTTTGGGGGTCCTGGGGGAATTTGGGGTGATTTGGGGTCTTTTTGGGGTGATTTTGGGGGAGATTTGGGGTATTTTTGGGGAGATTTGGGGGTATTTTGGTCCAACTGTTGGCCAGTGGGTGCCACAGGTGCAGCACAGTGTTGACGTCATCGCAACGAGGTGAGATTTTGGGGGTCCTGGGGGTTTTGGGGTCCTGAGGGAATTTGGGGGTCCTGGGGGGTTTTGAGTAGGATTTGGGGGCAGATTTGGGGGATTTTGGGGGATTTTGGGGCTATTTTGGTCCAGCTGTTGGCCAGTGGGTGCCGCAGGTGCAGCACAGGGTGGATGTCATCGGCAACGAGGTGAGATTTTGGGGGTGATTTGGGGGGTTTTGGGGTGTCCCTGGTGTCCCTGGTGGCACTGAAATGACACTGAGGTATCTGTGGTGACACTGAGGTGACCCTGGTGACCCTGAGGTGTCCCTGAGGTGACACTGAGGTGACCCTGGTGTGACACTGAGGTGTCGCTGGTGACCCTGAGGTGACCCCGCAGTGTCCCTGGGATGTTCCTGGTGACATTGAGGTGACACTGAGGTGTCCCTGGTCACACTGAGGTGACATTGGGGTGTCCCTGGTGTCCCTGGTGACCCTGAGGTGTCCCTGAGGTGACACTGGCTGTCCCCAGGGTGTCCCTGGGGTGTCCCCAGTGACCCTGAGGTGACACTGCGGTGTCCCTGGTGACACTGAGGTGCCACTGAGGTATCTGTGGTGACACTGAGGTGTCCCTGGTGACCCTGAGGTGACCCTGGTGACCCTGAGGTGACACTGAGGTCACCCTGGTGTCCCTGGTGACCCTGAGGTGACCCTGAGGTGACCCTGCAGTGTCCCTGGTGGCACTGAGGTGACACTGGTGGCACTAAGGTGACCCTGCGGTGTCCCTGGGATGTCCCTGCTGGCACTGAGGTGACACTGAGGTGACCTTGGTGACCCTGCAGTGTCCCTGGTGGCACTGAGGTGACCCTGTGGTGTCCCCTGGTGTGACACTGAGGTGACCCTGGTGGCACTGAGATGTCCCTGAGGTGACACTGAGGTGTCCCCGGTGACCCTGCAGTGTCCCTGGTGGCACTGAGGTGACCCTGCGGTGTCCTTGGTGACCCTGAGGTGACCCTGCAGTGTCCCTGGTGGCACCGAGGTGACCCTGCGGTGTCCTTGATGACCCTGATGTCTCCATGATGGCACTGAGGTCACCCTGAGGTGACCCTGCAATGTCCCCTGGTGTCCCCTGCAGATCCTGCGCCGCGGCTGCCACGTGGATGACCGCGACGGACTGACCGACATGACCCTGCTGCACTACGCCTGCAAGGCCGGCGCCCACGGCGTGGGTGGGTGACAGTGTCCCCAGTGTCACCAGTGTCACCAATGTCCCCAGAGTGTCCCCAAGTGTCCCCAAGTGTCCCCAATGTCCCCAGTGTCCCCAGTTCCACCATTCCGGTGTCCCCAGTGTCCCCATGTCCATCTGTCCGAGGTCTCTGTGACCCCAGGACAGCAAGGCCAGCGCCCACGGCGTGGGTGAGTCACAGTCACAGTGTCCCCAAGTGTCCCCAAGTGTCCCCAAGTGTCCCCAATGTCCCCAAGTGTCCCCAGTGTCCCCAGTGTCACCATTCCGGTGTCCCCAGTGTCCCCTTGTCCATCTGTCCGAGGTCTCTGTGACCCCAGGATGCCACATGATGTGAGTGGGTGACAGTCACCATGTCCCCAATGTCCCCAAGTGTCCCCAGAGTGTCCCCAACGTGTCCCCAGGTGTCCCCAAGGTGTCCCCAAGGTGTCCCTGTCCCCAGGTGACCCCGCGGCAGCTGTCCGGCTGTCCCAGCGGCTGTTGTCACTGGGAGGTGACGCGGGGCTGCCATCCTGCTGTCCCTATCAGTGTCCCCGTCAATGTCCCCAGGGTGTCCCTGTCCCTATCAGTGTCCCCAAGGTGTCCCTATCAATGTCCCCAGGGTGTCCCTGTCCCCCCAGGTGACCCGGCTGCGGCTGTCCGGCTGTCCCAGCGGCTGTTGTCACTGGGAGGTGACGCGGGGCTGCTGTTCTGCTGTCCCTATCAATGTCCCCAGGGTGTCCCTGTCCCCTCAGGACTGTCCCTGTCCCCCCAGGTGACCCGGCGGCGGCTGTCCGGCTGTCCCAGCGGCTGTTGTCACTCGGAGGTGACGCGGGGCTGCGCAGCCGCTGGACTCACATGAACGCTCTGCACTACGCCGCTTACTTCGATGTCCCCGAGCTGATCCGGACCCTGCTGAGGGCAGCAGCCCCCCGAGGTGAGGGGACACCCCAAAAATCGGGATTGACCCCAAAAAATGGGGATTGACCCCAAAAAATTGGGATTAAAACCCCAAAAAATTGAGATGAAAACCCAAAAAAATCAAGATGAAAACCCCAAAAATCAAGATTAAAACCCCAAGGGTGTGTTTGGTGTCACCCCTTCGGTGTCCCCAAAAAATCCCCCAAAAAATTGGGATTGACCCCAAAAAATCAGGATTGATAACCCCAAAAATCGAGATGAAAACCCCAAAAAATCAGGATTGAAACCCCAAAAATTGAGATGAGAACCCCAAAACCCCAAAGGTTCCTCAGTTTCCCCTCTGATTTTGGTATTTTTGGGGTTCTCCCCTTGCTGTGCCTCAGTTTCCCTGGGAGTTTTTGGGGTCCCCCCCCATTTTTGGGGTGTCCCCGCCCCCCGTGCCTCAGTTTCCCTCTCTGATTTTGGTATTTTGGGGTTTCCCCTCGCCGTGCCTCAGTTTCCCCAGGATTTTTGGATCCCCCCTCATTTTTGGGGTGTCTTCCACCCCGTGCCTCAGTTTCCCTCCCTGATTTTAGTGATGATTTTAGCTATTTTAGGGTTTCCCCTCGCCGTGCCTCAGTTTCCCCGGGGTTTTTGGGATCCCCCCATTTTTGGGGTGTCCCCCTCGCCCCGTGCCTCAGTTTCCCTCTCTGATTTTAGTGATTTTAGTGATTTTAGGGATTTTAGCGATTTTAGGGTTTCCCCTCGCCGTGCCTCAGTTTCCCCTTTGATTTTTGGGATCCTCCCCCATTTTTGGGGTGTCCCCTGCCCCTCGTGCCTCAGTTTCCCCAGGATTTTTTGGGTTCCCCCAATTCCCACCACCCTCCCCCCATTTTTGGGGTGTCCCCCTCACCCCGTGCCTCAGTTTCCCCCTCGCCGTGCCTCAGTTTCCCCAAGATTTTTGGGGGAAAAAATACTTCGATTTGGATTCCTCCACGTTTTTAGGGTTTCCCTTCACTGTGCCTCAGTTTCCCCTGGATTTTTGGGATCCCCCCATTTTTGGGGTGTCCCCCCGGCCCCGTGCCTCAGTTTCCCTCTCTGATTTTGGTATTTTTGGGGTTCACCTTTGCCGTGCCTCAGTTTCCCCTTTGATTTTAGTGATGATTTTAGTGATTTTGGGGATTCCCCTCGCTGTGCCTCAGTTTCCCCGGGGTTTTTGGGATCCCCCCATTTTTGGGGTGTCCCCTTCGCCCCGTGCCTCAGTTTCCCTGTCTGATTTTAGGTTTTGGGATTTTAGGTTTTGCGACTTTCGTTTTTAGGGTTTCCCTTCCCCGTGCCTCAGTTTCCCCTTTGATTTTTGGGATCACCCCTCATTTTTGGGGAGCCTTCCACCCCCCGTGCCTCAGTTTCCCTCTGATTTTAGTGATTTTAGTGATTTTAGTGATTTTAGTGATTTTAGTGATTTGGTTTTTGGATTTTGGGTTCCCCCGCCTGCTCAGTTTCCCCTTTTTGGTCCCCCATTCTCCACCCTCCCCCCATTTTTGGGGTTTCCCCTCGCCGTGCCTCAGTTTCCCCTCTGATTTTGGTATTTTTGGGGTTCAGCCCTTGCCGTGCCTCAGTTTCCCTCCCTGATTTTAGTGATTTTAGTGATGATTTTAGCTATTTTAGGGTTTCCCCTCGCCGTGCCTCAGTTTCCCCGGGGTTTTTGGGTTCCCCCCTCATTTTTGGGGTGTCCCCCCGGCCCCGTGCCTCAGTTTCCCCCCCGAATCCCCCGCAGTCCTGCACTCCACCTGCAGCGATTTCAGCCACGGCACAGCTCTGCACATCGCCGCGTCCAACCTCTGCCTGGGGGCAGTGCGCTGCCTGCTGGAGCACGGGGCCGACCCCGCCCTGAGGGTATGAAATTTGGGGTTTTTGGGGAGATTTTGGGGGATTCTGGGGTGTTTTTGGGGTTGGAGTTCCCGGGGGAACTCAGGGCTTTGGGGTTGTTGAGGAATTGGGGATATTTGGGGTTTTGGGGCAGTGCGGTGCCTGCTGGAGCACGGGGCCGACCCCGCCCTGAGGGTACGAAATTTGGGGTTTTTGGGGAGATTTTGGGGTGATTTTGGGGTGATTTTGGGGTGATTGTGGGGTGTTTTTGGGGTTGGAGTTACTGGTGCAATTTGGGATTTGTGAGTGTTTAGGATTTGGGGGGATTTGGGGTTTAGAATTTGGGGTTTGGGGTTTGATTTTGGGGCAGTGCGGTGCCTGCTG
>NW_028147256.1:215550-263177 GCF_008360975.1 Lichenostomus cassidix | reverse complement strand
GGGCAGGGGGACGTTAAATGTGGGAAAGGGACATTGAATATTGGGAGGGGACATTGAGTATGAGTATGGGGAGGGGACATCGAATATGGGGAGGGGACATCAAGTATGGGGAAGGGGACATCAGTGTGGGGAGGGGACATCAATGTGGGGAGGGGACATTGAATGTGGGGAGCTGTTTCCCCGGTTTATCTTCTCAGCTGTTTCCCCAGTCTATCCCGGCTCTATCCCAGGTCTATCCCAGGTTTATCCCGGGTCAATTACCGGCTGGCTGAGGCAATCATCCAGCACATCGAAGTTGGAGGTGTCCCCATTCTCCCCCCGTTATATCCCTGTTATATCCCCGGTTTTTCCCGGGACTTTTCCCGGCTCTATCCCAGGTCTATCCCGGTTCTATCCCGGGTTAATTACCGGCTGGCTGAGGCAATCATCCAGCACATCGAAGTTGGAGGTGTCCCCATTCTCCCCCCTTTTATCCCTGTTATATCCCCAATTTTTCCCGGGATTTTTCCCGGCTGTTTCCCCAGTCTATCCCCGGTCTATCCCAGCTCTATCCCAGGTTTATCCCGGGTTAATTACCGGCTGGCTGAGGCAATCATCCAGCTCATCGAAGTTGGACGTGTCCCCATCCTCCCCCCTTTTATCCCCGATTTTTCCCGGGATTTTTCCCATCTCTTTCCCATGTTTTCCCCGGCTCTATCCCGGTTCTATCCCGGGTTAATTACCGGCTGGCTGAGGCAATCATCCAGCACATCGAAGTTGGACGTGTCCCCATTCTCCCCCCTTTTATCCCCGATTTTTCCCGGGATTTTTCCTGGCTGTTTCCCTGCTCTATCCCTGCTCTATCCCAGGTTTATCCCGGGTTAATTACCGGCTGGCTGAGGCAGTCATCCAGCACATCGAAGTTGGACATGTCCCCATTCTCCCCCCTTTTATCCCCGATTTTTCCCGGGATTTTCCCCATATCTATCCCGGCTCTATCCCAGGTTTATCCCGGTTCTATCCCGGGTTAATTACCGGCTGGCTGAGGCAATCATCCAGCACGTCGAAGTTGGACGTGTCGGCCGCTCCGGCCGCGCTGGGCTCGAAGGGCGCCCTGGCGCTCCGCAGCGCCCCCCAGCGCAGCCCCGCGAACAGCGCCAGCCCGCGGAAGTCCCGCGCGCCCCCGCGGCCCAGGCGCGCTCCCGGCGCGCACAGCAGGCCCCGCACGAGCGCGCGCGCCGCCGCCGGGACCCTCGGCGGGGAGGAGGGACCCCCGGGGTCACCGGCAGCTCTCTGCCCTTCCTCGGCTCCTCCATCATCGTCATCGTCATCGTCGTCATCGTCCGGGAGGTGCAGGTGGTCCTGGGGGGGGGAAAGGGGGTTGGGCATCGTCCCAGTATAGACCAGTATAGACCAGTGCATTCCCAGTATAGCCCAGTACGGACCAGTGCATTCCCAGTATAGCCCAGTACTGCCCAGTGCCGCCTGGTGCATTCCCAGTACAGACCAGTACTGCCTGGTGCATTCCTAGTGCATTCCCAGTATAGACCAGCACTGCCCAGTGCATTCCTAGTGCATTCCCAGTATAGACCAGTACAGACCAGTACCGCCCGGTGCATTCCCAGTACAGACCAGTACAGCCCGGTGCATTCCTGGTGCATTCCCAGTATAGCCCAGTACAGACCAGTGCCGCCTGGTGCATTCCTGGTGCATTCCCAGTATAGACCAGTGCATTCCCAGTACAGACCAGTACCGCCTGGTGCATTCCTGGTGCATTCCCAGTATAGACCAGTGCATTCCCAGCACTGCCCAGTGCATTCCTGGTGCATTCCCAGTACAGCCCAGTACTGCCCAGTGCCCCTGAGTCCTTCCCAGTCCCTCCCAGTGTCTCCCAGTACCCTCTCAATGCCCCGCAGTCCCTCCCAGTGTCCCCCAGTGCCATTTTACTGTCCCCAAATGCTCTCCCAGTCCCTCCCAGTCCCTCCCAGTGCCATTTTACAGTCCCCAATCCCCCTCCCAATCCCTCCCAGTCCCTCCCAGTCCCTCCCAGTCCCTCCCAGTGCCATTTTACTGTCCCCAATCCCCCCCCACCCTCCCAGTGACCCCAAATCCCCCTTTAGTGCCCTTTTAGTGCCATTCCAGTCCCTCCCAGTGCCATTTTACTGCCTCCCAGTCCCTCCCAATCCCCTCCCAGTCCATCTCAGTGCTCTCCCAGTCCCTCCCAGTGCCATTTAACTGCCCCCAAACGCTCTCCCAGTCCCTCCCAGTCCCTCCCAGTGCCATTTTACTCCCCCCAAGTGCTCTCCCAGTCCCTCCCAGTCCCTCCCAATCCCCTCCCAATCCTTCCCAGTGCCATTTTACTGTCCCCAGATGCTCTCCCAATCCCTCCCAGTCCCTCCCAGTCCCTCCCAATCCCCTCCCAATCCTTCCCAGTGCCATTTTACTGTCCCCAATCCCCTCCCAATCCTCCCAATCCCCTCCCAATCCCCTCCCAATCCCTCCCAGTCCCTCCCAGTGCCTCCCAGTCCCTCCCAGTGCCTCCCAGTCCCTCCCAGTCCGTCCCAGCGCACCTGGAAGTGCAGGATCTTGGCGTAGGTCTCGAGCACGGTGTCGGCGAAGAAGGGCGGGTGGCCGTAGAACATCTCGTAGGCCAAGACCCCCAGAGCCCACCAGTCACACTCGGGGCCGTAGGACAGCGACGGGTCCTCGACCGCCAGCAGCATCTCGGGGGACAGGTAGTCCGGCGTGCCCACGGCCACCGAGGAGCGCACCTGGGACAGGGACAGTGGGGACATTGGGGACAGTGGGGACAGTGGGGACAGTGGGGACAGTGGGGATACTGGGGATATTGGGGACATTGAGGATACTGGGGACATTGGGGATATTGGGGACATCACTGGGGACAGGTAGTCCAGGGTGCCCACGGCCACCGAGGAGTGCACCTGGTGTGGGGACAGTGGGGACAGTGGGGATGTTGGGGATATTGGGGATAATGGGGATGTTTGAGATATTTGGGATGTTGGGGATGTTGGGGACACTGGGGACATTGGGGACATTGGGGACAGATAGTATGGCGTGCCCACGGCCACCGAGGAGTGCACCTGGGACAGGGACAGTGGGGACAGTGGGGTATTGGGGATGTTGGGGACATCGGGGACATCGGGGACATTGGGGATGTTGGGGATATTGGGGATGTTGGGGACAGTGGGGACATCAGTGGGGATGTTGGGGACAGTGGGGACATCACTGGGGACAGGTAGTCCGGCGTGCCCACGGCCACTGAGGAGTGCATCTGGCACGGGGACAGTGGGGACACTGGGGACATTGGGGATGTTGGGGATACTGAGGATACTTGGGATATTGGGGATGTTGGGGACACTGGGGACATTGGGGGTGTTGGGGATACTGAGGATACTTGGGATATTGGGGATGTTGGGGACATTGGGGACATCACTGCGGACAGGTAGCTCGGCGTGCCCATGGCCACCGAGGAGCGCACCTGGCACGGGACAGTGGGGACATTGGGGTCACTGGGGACATTTGGGGATATTGAGGATATTGGGGATGTTGGGGACATTGGGGACATTGGGGATATTGGGGATACTTGGGATATTGGGGACATTGGGGACATTGGGGACAGTGGGGACATTGGGGACATTGGGCACATTGGGGATGTTGGGGACATTGGGACACTGGGAATATTGGGAACATCTGGGGACATTGGGGACACAGGGATGGGGCTGGGGACATTCTCCAGGTGCTTCTCGGGTTGCACTCCATGTCCCCCCGTGTCCCCCCGTGTCCCCCCGTGTCACCAGTGTCCCCAGGCCGTGTCACTCACGGTGCCATCAGGCCCCAGGCGCAGGCAGGACCCGAAGTCCCCAAGGCGGATGTGTCCCCAGCGGTCCAGCAGGATGTTGTCAGGTTTGATGTCCCTGGGGGGGGGATGGCCTCTGTCACCTCCCCCTGTCACTGTCCCCAGACCTCCCCAGCCCTCCCCATGTCCCTCCTGCTGTCCTGGGTGTCCCCTGTCTCTGTGTGGTCCTCAGTGTCCCTCTATGTCCCCAATCTCCCCCCATGTCCCCTGTGTCCCCAACATCCCAAATGTCCCCAATATCCCCAATGTCCCCAATGTCCCTCATGTCCCCAATGTTCCCAGTGTCCCCTGTGTCCCCATGTCCCCAACATCCCCCATATCCCCAATGTCCCCAACATCCCCAACGTCCCCAATATTCCCAATGTCCCCAATGTCCCCAGTGTCCCCAACGTCCCCAACATCCCCAACATCCCCAATGTCCCCAGTGTCCCCAATGTCCCCATGTCCCACCGGTGCATGTAGCCCAGGTAGTGCACGGAGTCAATGGCCATGTCCCTCCATGTCCCCAACATCCCCAATGTCCCCAGTGTCCCCAATGTCCCCAACATCCCCAATGTCCCAATGTCCCCAGTGTCCCCATGTCCCCAGTGTCCCCATGTCCCCTCACTCACGGTTGGCCAGGTGGTGCCCAGGGGCAAGGAGTCCATGGCCATGTCCCCAATGTCCCCAATGTCCCCAACATCCCCAATGTCCCCAATGTCCCCAGTGTCCCCAACATCCCCAATGTCCCCAGTGTCCCCAATGTCCCCAACATCCCCAGTGTCCCCATGTCCCACCGGTGCACGTAGCCCAGGCGGTGCACGGAGTCGATGGCCATGTCCCCAATGTCCCCAACATCCCCAGCGTCCCCAATGTCCCCATGTCCCCATGTCCCCAGTGTCCCCATGTCCCCATGTCCCACCGGTGCACGTAGCCCAGGCGGTGCACAGAGTCGATGGCCATGACGAGCTCGGCCAGGTAGAACCTGGCCATGGCCAGCGGCAGTTTGTCCCCAAATTTGCTCAGCAGCGTCAGCAGGTCACCACCGATGTAGTACTCCATGACCAGGTACTGCGGGGACAGGGACAGCTGGGGACAGGGACAGTGCAGGGACAGGGACAGCTGGGGACAGGGACAGTGCAGGGACATGGGGACAGGGACAGCCGGGGACAGGGACAGCTGGGGACAGGGACAGTGCGGGGACATGGGGACAGCTGGGGACAGGGACAGTGCAGGGACAGGGACAGCTGAGGACAGCTACTGCGGGGACAGGGACAGTGCAGGGACAGGGACAGTGCAGGGACAGCGACAGTGCAGGGACAGGGACAGTGCAGGGACAGGGACAGCTGGGACGGGGACAGCTGGGGACAGGGACAGCTGGGGACAGGGACAGTGCAGGGACAGGGACAGTACAGGGACATGGGGACAGGGACAGCTGGGGACAGGGACAGTGCAGGGACAGGGACAGCTGGGGACAGGGACAGCTGGGGACATGGGGACAGGGACAGTGCAGGGACAGGGACAGCTGGGGACAGGGACAGCTGGGGACATGGGGACAGGGACAGTGCAGGGACAGGGACAGCTGGGGACATGGGGACAGGGACAGTGCAGGGACAGGGACAGCTGGGGACAGGGACAGCTGGGGACATGGGGACAGGGACAGTGCAGGGACAGGGACAGCTGGGACAGGGACGGCTGGGGACAGGGACAGTGCAGGGACAGGGACAGCTGGGGACAGGGACAGTGCAGGGACAGGGACAGCTGGGACAGGGACAGCTGGGGACAAGGACAGCTGGGGACAGGGACAGCTGGGACATGGCAGTGACATGGGGAGAGGGACAGTGCAGGGACAGGGACAGTGCAGGGACATGGGACAATGTGGGGACAGGGATAGTGTGGGGACAGGGACAGCTGGGGACATGGGGGTGGCACAGGGACAGCTGGGGACAGGGACAGTGTGGGGACAGGGACAACTCGGGACATGGGGGTGGCATGGGGACATGGGACAGCTGGGGACAGGGACAGCAAGGCTTGGGGACATTTCCATGTCACAGGGACACCTGGGGACACCTGGGCGCTGTCCCCTGGGCTGTGACAGGGACCGGGCAGGTGTCCCCGCGGGGAGGTGACAGCGGTGACATCCATGTCCCCGGGGCTGTGACAAGGACCGGGCAGGTGCCAGCGGTGAGGTGACAGGTGACATCGCTGTCCCCTGGGCTGTGACAGGGACCGGGAGGTGTCCCAGCAGGGAGGTGACAGGTGACATCGCTGACCCCGGGGCTGTGACAGGGAGCGGGCAGGTGACAGCGGTGTCCCCGGGGGGAGGTGACAGGTGACATCGCTGTCCCCTGGGCTGTGACAAGGACCGGGAGGTGTCCCGGCGGGGAGGTGACAGGTGACATCGCTGTCCCCTCACCAGGCACTGCGGGTCCTGGAAGGCGAAGTGCAGCTTGGTGATCCAGCGCTGGTCACCGCGGGCGAGGACATCGCGCTCCTGGCGGAAACACGACACCTGGGGACAGCGGGGACAGCCGTGTCACCTCCCCGTGTCACCTCCCCATGTCACCCCCTTGTCACCTCCCCGTGTCACCTCCCAAGTCACCTCCTTGTGTCACCTTCCCGTGTAACCTGCCCGGACAGCTGGGGACAATGGGGACAGCACTGAGGACAACGGGGACAGTGGGGACAGTGGAGACAGCCGTGTCACCTCCCCCGTGTCACCTCCCAAGTCACCCACCCGGACACCTGGGGACAGTGGGGACAGCTGTGTCACCTCCCCATGTCACCCCCTTGTCACCTCCCCGTGTCACCTCCCCGTGTAACCCACCCGGACACCTGGGGACAGTGGGGACACTGGGGACATTGGGGACAGCTGTGTCGCCTCCCCATGTCACCCCCTTGTCACTTCCCTGTGTAACCCACCCGGACACCTGGGGACACTGGGGACAGTGGGGATAGCTGTGTCACCTCCCCTTGTCACCTCCCCTGTGTCACCCACCCCGGGCATTGAGGACAGCGGTGTCACCGTGGTGTCACCCTCTGGGACATTGGGAACAGCGGTGTCACCCTCAGTGTCACCCTCCGGGGTACTGGGGACAGCGGTGTCACCGCAGTGTCACCCCTGGCGGGCACTGGGGACACTGGGGACATTGGGGACATTGGGGACAGTGTGACACAGCAACCTCAGTGCCACCCCTGTCCCCATCATCCTCTCGGTGTCACTTCCTCGGTGTCCCCAAGTGTCCCCAGGTGTCCCTCAAGTGTCCCCACGTGTCCCAAACGTGTCCCCAGATGTCCTAAGTGTCCCTCAAGTGTCCCCAGGTGTCTCCCAAGTTTCCCCAGGTGTCCCCAGATGTCCCAAAAGTGTCCCTCAAGTGTCTCTCAAGTGTCTCCAGATGTCCCCAAGTGTCCCTCAAGTGTCCCCAAGTGTCCCCAGCTGTTTCCAAATGTCCCCAAGTGTCTCCCAAGTATCCCCAAGTGTCCCCCAGGTGTCCTCAAGTGTCCCAAAATGTCCCCAAAGTGTCCCCAAGTGTCCCTAGGTGTCCCCAAGCTTTCCAAAAGTGTCCCCAAGTGTCCCCAGGTGTCCCCAGGTGTCTCCCAAGTATCCCCAAGTGTCCCCAAGTGTCCAAAAAGTGTCCCCAAGTGTCCTTCAAGTGTCCCCAAGTGTCCCCTGGTGTCCCTCAAGTGTTCCCAGGCATCCCAAAAGTGTCCCCAAGTATCCCCAAGTATCCCTCAAGTGTCCCCAAGTGTCCCCAAAGTGTCCCCAAGTGTCCCCTGACCTCGCCTCTCCTCAGCATGTCCCACTTGTTCATGATCTTCATGGCGTAGATCTGTCCTGTCTCCTTCATCCTCACCACGGCCACCTGCAGGAATGTCACCAGGGTGTCACCAGGGGGTCCCCAAGTGTCCCCAGGGTGTCCCCAGGGTGTCACCAGAATCACAGAAAAATCCCAGAAAATTCCCACAAAAATCCCCATAAAATTCCACAAAATCTGCTCAAATTCCGACAAAATCCCCACAAAAATCACACAAAAATTCTCACAAAATTCCACACAAAATCCCACAAAAATCCCATAAAAATTCCCCAAAAATCTGCTCAAATTCTGGCAAAATCCCACAAAAATCCCCACAAAAATCCCACAAAAATCTCCATAAAAATCCCACAAAAATCCCCACAAAATTCTGCAAAATCTGTTCAAATTCCAACAAAATCACCACAAAATTGCCACAAAATCACCACAAAATCCCCAAAAAATCCCCACAAAATTCCGCAAAATCCACTCAAATTCCAACAAAATCCCACAAAAATCCCCATAAAAATCCTCACAAAAATCCCCAAAAAATTCCCACAAAAATCTGCTCAAATTCTGACAAAATCGCCACAAAAATCCCACAAAAAATCCACCAAAATCCCCATAAAAATCCCACAAAATTCTGCAAAATTCCCCACAAAATTTCAACAAAATCACCACAAAAATCCCACAAAAAATCCACATAAAATTCCAACAAAATTCCACAAAATCCCACAAAAATCCCACAAAATTCCACAAAAATCCACATAAAAATGCCACAAAATTCTGCAAAATTCCTCACAAAAATGTCACAAAAATTCCCATAAAAATCCCACAAAATTCCACAAAAATCCACATAAAAATCCTCACAAAATTCCACAAAATTTCACAAAATCCGCTCAAATTCCAACAAAATCCCCACAAAAATCCCCACAAAAATCCTCACAAAAATCCCTACAAAATTCCACAAAATTTCACAAAATTCCCTGCAAAATCGCCACAAAAATCCGCACAAAATCTGCTCAAATTCCAACAAAATCGCCACAAAATCACACAAAAATCCCACAAAAATAGCACAAAATCCCCATAAAAATCCCACAAAATTCCACAAAATTGGCTCAAATTCCAACAAAATCGCCACAAAAATCTCCATAAAATTCCTCACAAAATCCCACAAAATTCTGACAAAATCGCCACAAAATCCCATGAAAATCCCCACAAAACTTCACAAAATTCCCACAAAGTCCCCACAAAAATCGCCACAAAATTCCCCAGAAAATCCCACAAAATCCCTCAAAATCTCCACAGAATCCCCCAAAATCCCCCAAAAAACACCCCAAATCCCCCCAAAATCGCCAAAAATCTCACAAAAAACCCCCACAAAAATCCCCAAATGCCAAAAAAATTCCCAAAAAATCCCACAAAAATCGAAAAAAATCCCTCGAAAAAACCCTCAAAATCCCTCAAAATCCCACAAATTCCCCCCAAAAATCGCAAAAAATCCCACAAAAACCACCTGAAATCCCACAAAAATCCCACAAAACCACCCCAAGTCCCACAAAAAATCGCATAAAATCTCCACAAATAAATCCCCCAAAATCACCAGAAAATCCCCCAAAAATCACAAAAAATCCCCAGAAAATCACAAAAAATCCCCCAAAAATTGCACAAAATTGCATAAAATCCCACAAAAATCCCACAAAAACCACCCCAAATCCCCCAAATTCCCCAAAATACCACAAATTCCCTAAATTCACACAAAATCCCCCAAAATTCCACAAAATCCCACAAAATCCCACAAAATCCCCAGAAAATCACCAAAAAATCACAAAAAATCCACTAAAAATTGCACAAAATCCCACAAAAAATACCCCCAAATCCCCCAAAATTCCCAGAAAATCCCCCGAAAATCACAAAAAATCCCCCAAAAATCACAAAAAGTCCCACAAAACCCATAATCCCCAAAAGTTGCACAAAATCCCCCAAAACCCCACAAAATCCCACAAAAACACCCCAAATTCCCCCAAACCCTAAATCCCCAAAATCCCGCTAAAATAAAAAAATCCCAAAATTGCACAAAATTCCACAAAACCTCAAAAATCACACAAAAATCACAAAAATCGCACAAAATCCCTCAAAAAATCCTCAAAATTCCCCCAAAAATCCCCCAAATCCCACAAAAATCCCCAAAACCCCAAATTTCCCCCAAAATCCCACAAAAAACACCCCAAATCCCACAAATCCCCACAAAATCCCCACAAAAATCACACAAAAATCCCACAAAATCCCCAGAAAAACCCCAAAAAATGACCAAAAAATTCCCCCAAAATCACAAAGAATCCCCCCAAAATTGCACAAAATCCCACAAAAAATACCCCAAATCCCACAAAAATCCCCAAAACCCCAAAATTCCCCCAAAATCCCAAGCTGACCTCGCTGAAAGCTCCTCTCCCGATCACCTTGAGGATCTCGAAATCTGCTCTCTGCAGCTGCAGCTGCTGAACCTCAGCGGCCAGGGGCTGGGCTGGGGGGAAAAACGGGGATTTTGGGAAAAATTGGGAATTTTGGGGAAAAATTGGGAATTTTGGGGAAATAATGGGATTTTGGGGGGGAAAAAGTTGGGATTTTGGGGAAAATGTGTGGAATTTTGGGGAAAATAGGTGGAATTTTAGGGGAAAAAATGGGATTTTGGGAGGGAAATAATGGGATTTTGGGTAAAAAAATTGGGATTTTGGGAGGGAAAAGTTGGGATTTGGAGGGAAAAATGGGGGAATTTTGGGGAAATAATGGGATTTTTGGAGGGAAATGTTGGGATTTTGGGGAAAAAATTGGGATTTTGAGAGGGAAAAAATGGGATTTTGGGAGGGAAAAACTGGAATTTTGGGGGAAAAATGGGGTTTGGGGGGCAAAAATGGGATTTTGGGGAAAAACTGGGATTTTGGGGGGAAAATGGGATTTGGGGGGAAAATGGGATTTTGAGAGGGAAAAACTGGGATTTCAGGGAAAAAAGCTGGAAGTTTGAGAGGGAAAAACTGGGATTTTGGGAGGGAAAAACTGGAATTTTGGGGGAAAATTTGGAATTATGGCAGAGAAAAGTTGGGATTTTGGGGAAAATAGGTGGAATTTTGGGGAAAAAACAGAATTTTGGGAGGGAAAACCTGGAATTTTGGGAGGGAAAAGTTGGGATTTTGGGGGAAAATGGGATTTTGGGAGGGAAATGTTGGGATTTTGGGGAAAAAATTGGGATTTTGAGAGGGAAAAAATGGGATTTTGGGAGGGAAAACCTGGAATTTTGGGATGGAGAAGGAATTTTTGGGGAGGCGGAAATTTGCATTTTGGGGCATTTTGGGGTTTGGAGGGACAAATTTTTTTGGGGGGGGGGTTGGCTGTATGGGGGGAGGTGACAATCGGGGGGGTTGTGACAATTCCGGGGGGGCTGGTGACACCCCTGGTGACACCCCTGGTGACACTCCGGGGGTTGGTGACACTGGGGGCTGTGACACCCTGGTGACACTCCGGGGTTGGTGACACTCGGGGGTGGGCTGGACACCCCTGGTGACATCCCAGTGACACCGGGGTTGGTGACACCCCTGGTGACATCCCGGGGGGCTGGTGACACCCCTGGTGACACTCCGGGGCAAGGATACTCGGGGATGGACACCCTGGTGACATCCCGGTGACACTCCGGGGTTGGTGACACCCCTGGTGACATCCCGGGGGCTGGTGACACCCTGGTGACACTCCGGGGTTGGTGATACTGGGGGTGGGCTGTGACACCCCTGGTGACACCCCCTGGTGACACCCCGGGGGTTGGTGACACTCGGGGTGACACGGCAACACTGGGGTTGGTGATACTGGGGGCTGACACCCTGGTGACACCCCTGGTGACACTCCGGGGGTTGTGACAATTCCAGGGGGCTGTGACAATCCGGGTGACACTCCGGGGGGGTTGGTGACACCCCTGGTGACATCCCGGTGACACTCCGGGGGGGCTGTGACAATTCCGGGGGGGGTTGTGACAATTCCCAGGGGGGTGTGACACTCCGGGGGGGTTGGTGACACCCCGGGGGGGCTGTGACAATGCGGGGGGGGCTGTGACACCCTGGTGACACCCCTGGTGACACTCCGGGGGGGTTGGTGACACCCCGGGGGGGCAGTGACACTCGGGGGGGCAGTGCCGATCCTCGCAGCCATTTATGGCCGCGCTGCTCTGCGCTGCGCTCGCCGCTCGCCCGGGGGGGGGGACACATCCCCGCCGTGCCCAGAAAAGGAGCGGCGCCGCCGGGTCACCCCCCCGGAATGAGCCCGGGGACCGGGACACCCCCAAAAAATGACCCCCGGGGACCGGGACACCCCGAAAAGTGACCCAGGGGGTCGAAATCCCCCCCAAAAAGTGACCCCCAGGGTTCGGAACACCCCCAAAAAGTGACTCCGGCCGGTGGGACCACCCCGGAGAGACCCCGGGGATCGGAATCCCCCAAAAAATGAGCCTGGGGTCCGGGACACACCCAAAAAGTGACCCCCGGGGTCCGGACACCCCCCCGAGAGACCCCGGGGACCGGGACACCCCAAAAAATGAACCTGGGTTCCGAAACACCCCCGAAAAGTGACCCCGGGGACCGGACCCCCCCAAAAAGTGACCCCCGAGGTTCGGAGCCCCCCGAAAAATGAGCCCGGCCGGTAGGACCCCCCCGGAGAAACCCTGGGGACAGGAACACCCCCCTGAATGAGCCCGGGGACCGGGACACCCCAAAAAGTGACCCCCGGGGACCGGGACACCCCAGAAAATGAGCCTGGGGTCCGGAACCCCCCCCAAAAATGACCCTGGGGCTCGAAAGCCCCCCAAAAAATGATCCCGGCCGGTGGGACACCCCCGGAAAAACCCTGGGGGTCGGAACCCCCCCGTAAAATGAGCCTGGGGTCCGGAATCCCCCCAAAAAATGACCCCGGCCGGTGGGACCCCCCCGGAATGAGCCCGGAGTTCGGAAGCCCCCCAAAAAGTGACCCCGGGGGTCGAAAGCCCCCCGAAAAATGAGCCTGGGGTTCGGAAGCCCCCCCGAAAAAAGTGACCCCGACCGGTGGGACCCCCCCGGAGTGACCCCGAAATTCGGGGGTCCCGCAGGTGTCACCTCCCCCGGTACCGGATCGGAGATTCCCCCCGCCCCGTGCAGGACCCCCCGGTACCGGTGACCCCCCCGGTTCGGTCCCGGTTCCGCCAGCCCATGATCCCCCCGGTCCCGGTTCCGGTTGTCCCGGTCTGTGACCCCCCCCGGTTCGGTTCCGGTTCTCCCAGCCTGTGACCCCCCAGTCCCGGTTCCGGTTCTCCCGGCCGGTGATCTCCCCGGTTCGGTTCCGGTTCTCCCGGTCCGTGACCCCCCCGGTCCCGGTTCCGCCCGGTTCGGAGCTCCCCGGTTCCAGTTTGCCCCCCGTTCAGAACTGCTTTCATCCCGGACCATCCGGTTCCGAACTCCCCCCGGTTCCGAACTCTCCGGTTCCGAATTCCCCGGTTCTGAACTCCCCGGTTCCGAACTCCCCGGTTCCGAACTCCCCGGTTCCGAATTCCCCGGTTCTGAACTCCCCGGTTCCGAATTCCACCCGGTTCCGAACTCCCCGGTTTCGAATTCCACCCGGTTCCGAACTCCCCGGTTCCGAACTCCTCTGTTCCGATCTCCCCGGTCCCGAATTCCCCGGTTCCGAACTCCTCAATCCCGATCTCCCCGGTTCTGAATCCCCCGGTTCCGAATCTCCCCGGCTCCGAACTCCCCCTGTTCCGAACTCCCCGGTTCCGGACCCTCCAGTCCCGATCTCCCCGGTTCCGAACCCCCCCGGTTCCGACTCCTCCAGTCCCGAACTCCCCCGGTTCCGAACCCTTCAATCCCGAACCCCCCCCGGTTCCGAAACCCCCGATCCCGAACTCTCCCGCTCCGAACCCCTCAATCCCCAACTCCCCCTGTTCCGAACTTCCCGGTCCCGAACCCCACCCGGTTCCCAACTCCCCCGGGCCCGAACCCCGCCGGTTCCGAACCCCTCAATCCCGAACTCCCCCGGTCCCGAACCCTCCCGGTTCCGAACTCCACCCGGTTCCGAGCCCCTCAATCCCGAACTCCCCGGTTCCCAACTCCCCCGGTTCCGACCCCCCCTGGTTCCGAACTCCCCCGGTCCCGAACCCCTCAATCCCGAACCCCTCCGGTTTCGATCCCCCCCTGGTTCCGAACTCCCCTGGTTCCGAACCCCCCTGTTCCGAACTTCCCGGTCCCGAACCCCTCAATCCCGAACCCCTAATCCCCAAACCCCCGGTCCCGAACTCCCGGTCCCAAACCCTCAGTCCCGAACTCCCCAGTTCCGAACCCCCAATCCCGAACTCTCCGGTTCCGAACCCCCCAGTCCCGAAGCCCCGGTCCCGAAGTCAACTTCCCCTGTTCCGAACTTCCCGCCCCGAACCTCCCGGTCCCGAACCCCCGGTTCCGGAACCCTCCAGTTCCGAACCCCTCACCCCGAACTCCCCGGTCCCGAACCCCGGTTCCGAAACCCCCGGTCCCTAACCCCCCGGTTCCGAACCCTCCCGGTCCCGAACCCCTCAATCCTGATCTCCCCGGTTCCGAACCCCGGTCCCGAACCCTCCCGGTTCCCAACCCCCCGGTCCCGAACCCCCCGGTCCCGAACCCTCAATCCCGAAACTTCCCGGTTCCGGAACCCCCCGGTTCCGAACTCCCTTGGTTCCGGAACCCCTGTTCCGGAACTTCCCGTCCCAGACCCCTCAATCCCCAACTCCCCGGTTCCGAACCCCCGCTTCCGAAACCGCCCGGTCCCGAACCCCCGGTCCCGAACTCCTCAATCCCGAACCCTCCCGGTTCCCGAACCCCCGGTCCCTAACTCCCCGGTCCCGAACCCCCCGGTTCCGCTCCCCCTCCTCTCCCCGCTCACCCCAGCTCAGAAACTCCCGGACGTGTCTGTCGCTGTCGCTCTCCCTGTCGCGCTCCCTGTCGCCGCTGTCGCGCTCGGTGTCGCGCTCGGTGTGGCGCTCGGTGTGGCCGAGGCGGTGTCGCAGCCCCCCCGCCAGCCCCAGCAGCAGGTCCAGCAGGGTCTCGAGCCCCAGCGCCCCCCGGCCCAGCGCCAGCGCCCGCAGCTTCTCCCGCCGCCCCGGGGGCGCCGCCATCGCCCGGCCCGCACCGGGGAGGGAGCTGCGAGCCGCCCGGCTGAACGGGCAGCCCCGCCCGAGAGCCGAGCCCGCCCCGGGACCGCCCCGGGACACCGGGACCGCCCCGGGACACCGGGACAGAGCGGCTGGGACCGCCCCGGGACACCGGGACCGCCCCGGGACACCGGGAGAGAGGGGATGGGACCGCCCCGGGACCGCCCCGGGACACCGGGACCGCCCCGGGACACCGAGAGAGAGCGGCTGGGACCGCCCCGGGACACCGGGACCGCCCCGGGACACCGGGAGAGAGGGGATGGGACCGCCCCGGGACCGCCCCGGGACACCGGGAGAGAGGGGATGGGACCGCCCCGGGACCGCCCCGGGACACCGGGACACCGGGACCGCCCCGGGACACCGGGAGAGAGCCCGCCCCGGGACACCGGGACCGCCCCGGGACACCGGGACAGAGCGGCTGGGACCGCCCCGGGACCGCCCCGGGACACCGGGACCGCCCCGGGACACCGGGAGAGAGGGGCTGGGACCGCCCCGGGACCGCCCCGGGACACCGAGAGAGAGCCTGCCCCGGGACCGCCCCGGGAGCGCCCTGGGACACCGGGAGAGAGCGGCTGGGACCGCCCCGGGACCGCCCCGGGACACCGGGAGAGAGACCCTGCCCCGGCACCGCCCCGGGACACCGAGACATCGGGAGAGAGAGCCTGCCCTGGGACACCGGGAGAGAGAGCCCGCCCCGGGACCGCCCCGGGACACCGGGAGAGAGCGGCTGGGACCGCCCTGGGACACCGGGACCGCTCCGGGACACCGGGACACCGGGAGAGAGCGGCTGGGACCGCCCCGGGACACCGGGAGAGAGCGGCTGGGACCGCCCCGGGACCGCCCCGGGACACCGGGAGAGAGGGGCTGGGACCGCCCCGCGACACCGGGACACCGGGAGCGAGAGGCTGCCCCCGCCCTGGGACACCGGGACACCGGGATCAGGACCGGGAAACCCCCACCGGGACACTGACACCACTACCAGGACCGGAATCGGGACATCCCCACCGAGACCGGGACACCCCCAACGGGTCCCCGCGACACCGGGACACCGGGAATACGGGGGGGGGGGGGAATGGGGGAGGGGGAAGGAACTACCGGGATCGGGATCGAAACCGGGATCAGGACCGGGAAACCACCATCGGGACCGGGAAACCACCATCGGGACACTCACACCGGGACACCCACACCGAGACACCGCGACACCGGGAATACGGGGGGGAGGGGGTGGGGACGAGGGGAGGGGGAGGGAATTACCGGGATCGGGATCGGGAAACCTCCACCAGGACCGGGACCGGGACCCTCACCGGGACAGCCACACGGTAACCGGGACATCCCCACCGGTACCTGGACCCTCACACCAGGACCCCGGAGCTGAACCCGGGACACTCCCACCGGTACCGGGACTGGGACGCTCAAACTGGGACCGGGACCCTCACCGGGACCGGGACCCTCACACCGGAACCGGGAGGTCACTACCGGTACCGGGAGATGTCCACTGGGACCGGGACACCCTCACCGGAACCGGGACACCCTCACTGGGACACCCGCATGGGAACCGGAACCGGGACACCCCCACAGGTACCGGAACCCCTGAGGTGAATCCCAGACCGGGAGCCTCACACCGGTACCGGGAGGTCATTACCGGGACCGGGACCCTCACACCAGTACCGGGAGGCCACTACCGGGACCGGGACAGCCCCACCGGTACCGGGAAACCCCTACCAGAACCGGGACCCCTGAGCTGAATTCCGGACCGGGACCCTCACACCGGGACCGGGAGCTCATTACCGGGACCGGGACATCCCCACCGGTACCGGGACCTTCACACCGGTACCGGGAAACCCTCACCGGGACCGGGACTCTTACCGGGACCGGGACACCACCACCGGGACACCCACACGGGAACCGGGACCCGGAACGTCACACCGGGACCGGGACAGCCTCACACCGGGACCGGGACACCTCCACCGGTACCGGGACCCTCACAACGGTACCGGGACCCTCACACCAGAACCGGGAGGTCACTACCGGGACCGGGATATCCCCACCGGTACCGGCACACTCCCACCGGGACCGGGACCCCGGAGCTGAATCCCGGACCGGGACCCTCACACCGGAACCGGGACACTCCCACCGGTACTGGGAAACCCTCACCGGTACCGGGACACCCCCACCGGAACCGGGACCTTCACACTGGGACCGGGAGGTCACTACTGGTACCAGGACATCCCACCGGGATTCTCCCCGGGACCCCCGAGTTGAGTCCCGGGACCACCCCGGGACCCCCCCGAGCCCCTCCCGTTACCGACCCCGAGGGCACTGAACCCCCAAATCCAGCTAGACACCCCCAAATCCTGCCAGACCCCAAAAAATCCCTCCAGACCCCCCTCCAGACCCCCCCAAAAATCCCCAAACCCCAAAATCCCCCAGACCCCCAAAAAATCTCTAAAACCCCAAAATCCCCCCAAAAATCCCCTTGTGACCCCCCAAAATTCCATAAACCCCCCAAAAATCCTCCAGAACCCCCAAAAAATCCTCCAGACCCCAAAAAATCCCCCCAAAAATCCCTCAGACTCTCAAAAATCCTCCAGACCCTGCAAAAATCCCTCCAAAAATCCTCCAGAAGCCCCAAAAAATCCCTCTCCAGACCCCCAAAAATTCGGGTCCCCAACTCCCCAAAAATTTTTCCAGATCCGCAAAAAATCCCTCCCCAATCCCAAAATCCTCTCCAGAGCGCCAAAAATCCTTCCAATCCCAAAATCCTCCAGACCCCCAAAATCCCCGACCCCAAATATCCCCCAGACTCCCCAAAAAAATCTCTGTAATCCAGAAATCCCCCAAAAAATCCTGTATCCAGACCCTTTCCAAAAAAAATCCCTCTTGACCCCAAAATCCCTTCCAGACCCCAAAAATCCCTCCAGAACCCCCAAAACTCAGACCCCCCAAAAAATCCTCCAGACCAAAAAGTCCCTCTGCACTCCCCTCTCCAGAACCCCCAAAATCCAGACTCTCAAAAAATCCCTCCAGACCCCCAAAAATCCTCCCAAACCCCCTCAAAATCCTCCAGACCCCCAAAAAATCTCTCTCAAAATCCTCTCAGACTCTTCAAAACTTCTCAGACCCTACAAAAAAATCCTCTCAAAAATCCCACCAGACCCTCCAAAAAAATCCTCCAAACCCCCCAAAAATCCCTCCAGAACCCCCCAAAATTCCTACAGATCCACAAAAATCCCTCCAGACCCCCAAAATCCTCCAGACCCTGCAAAAATCCCTCCAAAAAAATTCCTCCAGATTCTCAAAAAATCCCTCCAGACCCCCCAAAAAATCCTCAAAAAAAAATCCCAGATTAAACCCCAAAAAGATCCCCAAAATCCTCCAAACCCCCAAAAATCCCTCCAGAACCCCAAAATCTCTCCAGACCCGCAAAAAAATCCTCCAAAAAATCTCTGACCCCCCAAAATCCCCCCAAACCCCCCTTAAAATCCCCCCCTAGCCCCCAACAAAATCCCCCCAGCTCTCCCCCTCCCCAAATTCCAGCCGAAGGCACTCAGTGGGGTTTGGGGGGATTTATTTGGGGAGGGGGATTTGATTTGGGGGTGCAGTTGGGGTGTCCTGGAGTGTCCTGGAGTGTCCTGGGGTGGTCTTGGGGTGTCCTGGGGTGGTTTTGGGGTCTCTTGGGGTGTCCTGGGGTGGTTTTGGGTGGTCTCAGGGTGGTTTTGGGTGGTCTCAGGGTGGTTTTGGGGTCTCCTGGGGGGTTTTGGGGGGTCTGGGGTCTCCTCAGGAGTACATGGTGAGCTGCAGCCACTTGTGGGAAACAGCCGGTTAGGATTTGGGGGATTTTGGGGTCATTTGGGGAATTTTGGGGTCATTCCAGGGGGTTTGGGGTCATTCTGGGGGATTTGGGGTCATTTTGGGGATTTGGGGTCATTTGGGGGATTTTGGGGCAATTTGGGACGATTTGGGGTAATTTGGGGGATTTTGGGGATTTCTGGGTGATTTTAGGGGCATTCTGGGGCAATTTGGGGCATTTTGGGGTCATTCTGGGAGAATTTGGGGTCATTTTGGGGGATTTGGGGTCATTCCATGGGATTTGGGGTCATTTTGGGGGGATTTGGGATCATTCTGGGGAGATTTGGGGTCATTCTGAGGGGGATTTGGGGTCATTCTGGGGGATTAGGGGTCATTCCAGAAGGATTTGGGGTCATTCTGGGAGGATTTAAGGGATTCTGGGGGAATTTGGGGTCATTCCATGGGATTTGGGCTCATTCCAGGGGGATTTGGGATCATTCTGGGGGATTTGGGGTAATTTTGGGGTTTCCCTCCTTTCCCCCTCCCCAAACCCCAAACACACCCCAAAAAGGGATTGGGTGACCCCAAACCCCCCCAAGTGACCCCAAAACCTCTGGGATGACCCCAAAACCCCCTCGGGTGACCCCAAAACCCCTCGGTGACCCCAAAACCCCTGGGGTGACCCCAAAACCCCAAAGGCACCTCCTGCAGGCTGACGCGGATCTGCCCCGTCCCGTCCCGATCCAGGGACTTGAAAGCACCTGAGAAAAACCCCAAAATCAGGGGAGAACCCAAAACCCTAAAATCCCAAAATCAGAGGAAAACCCAAAACCCCAAAATCAGGGGAGACCCCCAAACCCCAAAACCCTAAAATCCCAAAATCAGGGAAAACCCAAAATCAGGGGAGAGAGACCTCAAAATCAGGGGAAACCCCAAACCCCAAAACCCCAAAATCAGGGGAAATCTCAAACCCCAAAACCCCAAAAACCAGGGGAAACCGCAAAAACCAGGGGAAACCCCAAAACCCCAAAATCAGGGAAAACCTCAAAATCAGGGAAACCCCAAAACCCCAAAATCAGGGAAAACCTCAAAATCAGGGAAAACCCCAAAACCCCAAAATCTGGAGAAACCCCAAAACCCCAAAATCAGGGAAAACCCCAAAATCAGGGAAAACCCCAAAACCCCAAAATCTGGAGAAACCCCAAAACCCCAAAATCTGGAGAAACCCCAAAACCCCAAAATCTGGGAAAACCCCAAAATCAGGGAAAACCCCAAAACCCCAAAACCCGGGAAAACCCCAAAACCCGGGAAAACCCCAAAATCAGGGGAAAAGCCAAAACCCTAAAATCAGGGAAAACCCCAAAACCCCAAAACCAGGGAAAACCCCAAAACCCCAAAATCAGGGGAAACCCCAAACCCCAATATCAGGGGAAACCCCAAAACCCTAAAATCCCAAAATCAGGGGAAACCCCAAAACCCCAAAATCAGGGGAAACCCCAAAATCAGGGGAATCCCAAAATCAGGGAAACCCCAAAACCCCAAAACCCGGGAAAACCCCAAAATCAGGGGAAAAGCCATAACCCTAAAATCAGGGGAAACCCCAAAATCCCAAAATCAGGGGAAACCCCAAAATCAGGGGAAACCCCAAAATCAGGGGAGACCCCAAAATCAGGTGAGATTCCCCCTGAATTTTGGGATTTCCCCCTAAATTTCAGGATTTTCCCCCTGAATTTCGTTATTTCCCCCCCCAAAATCCGGGATTTCCCCCTAAATCTCAGGATTTCCCCCAAATTTCAGGATTCCTCCCCAGATTTCACTCTTTCCCCCTGGATTTTGGGATTTTTCCCCTGAATTTCATTCTTTCCCCCCCGAATTTCAGGATTTCCCCCCAAATTTTTATTTTTCTCCCAAAATTTTGGGATTTTTCCCCCAAATTTCAGGATTTCCCAAATTTTGGGATTTTCCCCAAATTTCATTATTTCCCCTAAATTTTGGGATTTTTCCCCCCAAATTTTGGGATTTTCTCCCTAAATTTTGGGATTTCCCCCAAATTTCGGATTTCCCCCAAAATTTCATTCTTTCCCCCAAATTTTGGGATTTTTTCCCCCAAATTTCAGGATTTCCTCCCCAAATTTTGGGATTTCCCCTGAATTTCAGGTTTTCCCCCAAATCTCAGAATTTCCCCCAAAATTCAGGATTTCCCAGATTTCCCCATTCCCCTAATTTCGGGATTTCCCCCTAAATCTTAGGATTTCCCCCCTGAATTTCAGGATTTCTCCCCAAATTTCTCCCATTCCCCCCTGAATTTTGGGATTTCCCCCCTGAATTTCAGGATTTCCTCCCCGATTTTAGGATTTCAACGCCAATTTTGGGATTTTTTCCCCAGTGAATTTCGGGATTTCCCCCAATATTTTGCAATTTCCTCCCCGATTTTGGGTTTTCCCCCTGAATTTCATTATTTCCTCCCCGAATTTTGGGATTTCCCCCTAAATCTCATTATTTCCTCCCTGAATTTTGGGATTTCCCCACAGATTTCCCCCATTCCTCCCCAAATTTCAGGATTTCTCCCCAGATTTCATTCTCTCCCCCCCAAATTTCGGGATTTCCCCCCAAATTTCATTCTTTCCCCCCTAAATCTCAGGATTTCTCCACAGATTTCACCCATTCCCCCCTGAATTTTAGGATTTCCCCCTAAATCTCATTATTTCCCCCCTGAATTTCAGGAGTTACCCCCGAATTTTGGGATTTCCCTCAAAATTTTAGGATTTCCCAAATTTTGGGATTTCCCAGATTTCATTATTTCCCTCCCAAATTTTGGGATTTCCCCCTAAATGTCAAGTTTCCCCCTGAATTTCCGGGATTTCTCCCCCAGATTTCCCCCATTCCCCCAAATTTTAGTATTTTCCCCATGAATTTCATTATTTTTCCCCCCAAATTTCAAGTTTCTCCCCAAATTTCCCCCATTCCCCCATAAATCTCATTCTTTCTCCCCAAATTTAGGGATTTTCTCCCCAAATTTCAGGATTTCCACACAAATTTTGGGGTTTTCCCCAAATTTCATTATTTCCCCCAAATTTCAGGATTTTTCCCCCCAAATTTTGGGATTTTCTCCCTGAATTTTTGGATTTCCCCCAAATTTTGGGTTTTTCCCAAAATTTCTTTATTTCCCCCAAATTTTGGAATTTTTTCCTCCAAATTTCAGGATTTTCTCCCCAAATTTTTATGTTTTTTTCCTCCCCAATTTCATGATTTTCCCCCAAATTTTGGGATTTTTTTTCCCCAAATTTGTGGATTTTTCCCCCAAATTTCACTTTCCCTCCCCTGAATTTCAACATTTCCTCCCAATTTTAGAGATTTTTTCCCCCCCAAATTTCAACATTTCCCCCCGAAATTCACCTATATTCCCCCAAATTTCAGGATTTCTTCCCCAATTTCAGTATTTTCCCCTCCCAAATTTCAGGATTTTTCCCCAAATTTCACCCATTCCCCCCAGATTTCACTCTCTTTCCCAGCTGAATTTTGGGATTTCCCCCCAGATTTCATTCTTTCCCCCCCAAATTTCGGGTTCCCCCAATTTCCCCGAATTTAGGGATTTTTCCCAAATTTCACCCATTCCCCCCCAGATTTCCCCCATTCCCCCCCGAATTTCAGGATTTCCCTCCCAAATTTCGGGATTTCCCCCCAATTTCCCCCCGAATTTCGGGATTTTTTGGGGTCTCCCGTACGGAACATGGCGTCGAGGCGCACGAGGCAACTGATGAAGTTGTCGAAATCCAAATTTCCTCCCTCGTCACCATAGCGACGTCCCAAAACCGCCCAGAGCGGGGGGGGCAGCCGGAACCCTGGGGGGGAGAGGGGCAGTGTGACCTTTGACCCCAAATATGCCCCAAAATAGCCCCAAAAATTGTCCCAAAATTGGATCAAAATAGCCCCAAAATCGCATCAAAATTGGATCAAAATTGCCCCAAAATAACCCCAAAATTGCATCAGAATAACCCCAAAATTGCCCCAAAATAACCCAAAAATAGCCCCGAAATTGCATCAAAATTGGATAAAAATAGCCCCAAAACTGCATCAAAATAACCCTAAAATTGCCCCAAAATAACCCCAAAGTTGCCCCAAAATAACCCAAAAATAGCCCCGAAATTGCATCAAAATTGGATCAAAATAACTCCAAAATTGCATCAAAATAACCCCAAAATAGCATCAAAATAACCCCAAAATTGCATCAAAATAGCCCCAAAATTGGATCAAAATAACCCCAAAATCACCCCAAAACCGCCCAGAGCGGGGGGGGCAGCCGGAACCCTGGGGGGAGAGTGTGACCTTTGACCCCAAATATGCCCCAAAATAGCCCCAAAATTGCCCCAAAATTGGATCAAAATAGCCCCAAAATTGCATCAAAATAACCCCAAAATTGCATCAGAATAGCCCCGAAATTGCCCCAAAATTGGATCAAAATAACCCCAAAATTGCATCAAAATAACCCCGAAACTCCCCAAAATCCCCCAAATTCCACCAAATCCCCAAATCATTGGAGCCCCAAGATCCCAAAATTACAGAGCCCCAAAGCCCTAAAGGCCCCAGGCCCCAAAAATCCCCCAGGCCCAAAAATCAAAATCCCCAAGACCACAAGGCTCCACCACCCCAAAATCCCCAAAAATCCCCCAAAAAGATTCTAAATCCCCAAAACCCTAAAAATCCCCCAAAACCCCCAAATCCCATCAAAAATCCCAAAAAATTGCCCCAAAAATTGCCCCAAAAATCCCCAAAATTGCCCCAAAAATTGCCCCAAAAATTGCCCCAAAAATCCCAAAAAAACCCCCAAAATTGCCCCAAAATCCCCCAAAAACCACCTTGAAGGCTCCTGGCGCTCCTGGGTCCAGGTGGTTCCAAATAATCCAAATCCCAAAAATCCAAAAACTGAAAATCTTAAAAATCCCAAAAACCCAAAATACCCAAAAATCCAAAAATCCCCCCAAAACCCCAAAATCCCCCAAAATCCCCCAAAACCCCAAATCCCCCAAAATCCAAGAACCACAAAAATCACCCCAAAAATCCCCAAAACCCCAAAATCCCAAAATCCCCCCAAAAATCCCCAAAAATCACCCCAAAAATCCCCCAAAAACCCCAAAATCCCCAAAAACCAAAAAACCCAAAACCCCAAACCTGCAGCCTCGAAGGCTCGGCAGCTCCTGAGTCCGATGGTTCCGAACGACCCCAAAATCCCAAAAATCCCCAAAAATTCCCAAAAACTCCCCAAAATTCCCCCCAAATCCCTCCAAAAAATCCCCAAAAATCCCAAAAATCCCCCAAAAAAACCCCAAAAACCTGCAGCCTCGAAGGCTCCCGGCAGCTCCTGGGGTCCGATGGTTCCGGAACGATCCACATCGAATTGTTTGTAAACACACTGAGGGACAAAAAAATCCCAAAAGTTTTGGGGTCCTGGGGGGTCCTGAACCCCCAAATGTTCACCCAGGTTTGGGATTTCCCCCAGGTTTGGGATTTTCCCCCCCAGTTTTGGGATTTTTCCTCCTATTTTTGGGATTTTTCCTCCTATTTTTGGGATTTTTCCTCCATTTTTGGGATTTTTCCTCAGAGTTTAGGGATTTTCCCCTGATTTTTGGGATTTTTTTTTTCCCCCCAGTTTTGGGATTTCCCTTCATTTTTGGGATTTTCCACAGTTTTAGGATTTTCCCCCCAATTTTGGGATTTTTCCCCAATTTTGGGATTTTCCCTCCCAATTCTAGAATTTCAGTTTTAGGATTTCTCCCAATTTTAGGATTTTCCCAATTTTAGGATTTCCCCCATTCAGGATTTTCCCCAATTTTAGGATTTTTCCCCAATTTTGGGATTTTCCCCCAGTTTTACAATTTTCTCCCGAATTTTATGATTCACCCCCAGGATTTCCACTTTAGATTTTCCCAATCTGGATTTCCCCCATTTGGGATTTCTCCCAATTTCAGGATTTCCCCCCAACTTCGGGATTTCCCACCCTAGGATTTTCCCCCAATTTTAGGATTTCCAATTTTGGATTTCAATTTTAGGATTTCTCCCTCAGTTTTAGGATTTTTCCCCAATTTTGGGATTTCTCCCAATTCTTGGATTTCCCCAATTTCAGGATTTCCCCAATTTTAGGATTTTCCCCCAATTTTAAGATTTCCCCCACTCTGTGATTTCCCCCTCCAGGATTTTCCCCAATTTTAGGATTTTCCCCAATTTCAGGATTTCCAATTTTAGGATTTTCCCCCCAATTTAGGATTTCCCCAATTTAGGATTTTCCCTCACCTGCCACTTCTTGATGTTGTTCCAGAGGTACTTGAACTCCTCGAACCCCAATTTCCCTGTGGTGTCACTCTGGGGGTTCATTAAGGATAATTTGGGGTTCAGCAGGGATCCCCCCACACCCCAAAATCCCCCAAAAAAACCCCAAAATCCCCAAAAAACCCCAAAAACCCCAAAAAAACCCCAAAATTTGGATACATCCATGACAGCCACCATGCTCCGGCAGGTGTCCAAGCCGAACCCGTCTGTCTTCAGGTCAGGATCTGGAGGGAATTTGGGGGAAATTTTGGGGGATTTTGGGGATTTTTTGGGATGTCCGGACTGCCAGGACCCCCCTGAGTCCCGGAGACCCCAAAATTCCCCCAAATTTCCCCCAAATTTCCCGGATTTTGGGGACTCACGGCGGGTGACGACCCTGTTGAGGATGTTCATCAGCTCCGTGGGGCTCACCTCCATGTCCTGCGGGGTTTTTGGGGGGTCAGGGGGGCTGGAGACCCCAAATCCTGACCCCAAAAACTTGGGGAACCCCAAAATCCTGATCCTAAATCCTGGGGAACTCCCTCAAAGTCTGGGGACCCCAAATCCTGACCCCAAATCTTGGGAAACCCCAAAAATCCTGGGGATTTCCCAAATCCTGGGGAACCCCAAATCCTGACCCCAAAAGCTTGGGAAACCCCAAAAATCCTGGGGACCCCAAATCCTGACCCCAAAAGCTTGGGGAATCCCAAATCCTGATCCCAGAGCCTGGGGAACTCCCTCAAAGTCTGGGGAACCCCAAATCCTGATCCCAAATCCTGGGGAACCCCAAAATCCTGACCCCAAAATCTGGGGAATTCCCAAAAATCCCGATCCCAGAGCCTGGGGAACTCCCTCAAAGTCTAGGGAACTCCAAATCTTGACCCCAAAATCTGGGAATCCCAAAATCTTGGGAGATCCCAAAATCCTGATCCCAAAATCTTGGGAACCCCAAAAATCCTGATCCCTAAATCTTGGGAGATCCCAAATCCTGGGGACCCCAAAATCCTGACCCCAAAAGCTTGGGAGATCCCAAAAATCCTGATCCCAAATGCTGGGGAACCCCAAAAATCCTGATCCCAAATCCTGGGGAATTCCCAAATCCTGACCCCAAATCCTGGGGAATTCCTGGGGTTTTTTTGGGGTCCTTGGGGTATTTTGGGGTTTCTTGGGGTATTTTGGGGTTTCTTGGGGTCCACGTGGATCCTGGGAGGTTCCCTGTGGGTTTTTTTGGGATTTTTTGGGGTTTTTTTGGGGTTTGCTGGGGTTTTTTGGGGTATCTAGGGTTTTTTAGGGGTTCCCGGGAGTTTTTTTGGGTTTTCCTGGGATTTTTTGGGGGTTCCACGAGTTTTTTGGGGTCTTCCCGGGGTTTTTGGGGTCCCGGTGGATCCTGGCAGGTTCCTGGTGGGTTCCTGGGGGTTTTTGGAGTTTTTTTGGGGTTTTTTGGGTATTTCCTGGGGTTTTTGGGGGTTTTTTTTTTCCCGGATTTTTAGGTTTTTGGAGTTTTTTTTGTTTTTGGGTTTTTGGGGTTTGGGGTTTTTGGGGTTTTTTAGGGTTTTTGGGGGTTTTAGGGTTTTGTGGGTTTTTTGGGGGTTTTTGGTTTTTTTTTTTTGTTTGTTTTTAGGGTTTTTTTGGGTGTTTTTGGGTGTTTTTGGGTTTTTTTTGGGGCTTTTCTGGGGTTTATTTGGGGGTTTTTTGGGGTCCCGGTGGATACTGGGAGGTTCCCAGTGGGTTTTTTCTGGGGTTTTTCTTTGTATTTTGGGGTTTTTTGGGCTTTTTGGGGTTTTTGGAGGGTATTTTAGGGGTTTATTTGGTTTTTTGGGGTTTTTTGGGGTTTTTCTGGCTTTTTTGGGGTTTTTTTGGGGTTTTTCTGGGGTTTTTGGGGTTTTTTTTTTGTTTTTTGGGGGTTTTTTGGGGATTTTTTTGGGGATTTTTTTGGGGTTTTTTTTTTGCGGGGTTTTTTGGGATCCCGGTGAATCCTGGGAGATTCCCAGTGGGGTTTTTTGTGTTTTTTTGTGCTTTTTGGGGTTTTTTGGGGTTTTTTTGGGGTATTTTGGGGTATTTTGGGGTCTCACCTCGCCGGCCAGCTGGGCGAAGAGTCTCCGGAATTGCCGAACTTCCTCACTCTCGTTGGCATCGACGGTGGAGATGTGAGCGCGGGGGGGCTGGGGGGACAAAATTGGGGTGTGACACCCCCGGAGTGTCCCCAAACACACCCCCAGAGTGTCCCCAAAACACCCCCAGAGTGTCCCCAGGGGGCTGGGGGGACAAAATTGGGGGTGACATCCCCAGAGTGTCCCCAAAATCACCCCCACAGTGTCCCCAAGGGGGCTGGGGGGACAGGGACCCCAAAATCGGGGTGTGACACTCCCGCAGTGTCCCCAAAATCACCCCCAGAGTGTCCCCAAGGGGGCTGGGGGGACAAAATTGGGGTGTGATGTCACCAGAGTGTCCCCAAAATCACCCCCAGAGTGTCCCCAAGGGGGCTGGGGGGACAAAATTGGGGTGTGATGTCACCAGAGTGTCCCCAAACACACCCCCAGAGTGTCCCCAGAGTGTCCCCAAGGGTCACAGGGGGAGAGGGACCCCAAAATTGGGGTGTGACACCCCCGGAATGTCCCCAAACACACCCCCAGAGTGTCCCCAAAACACCCCCAGAGTGTCCCCAAGGGGGCTGGGGGGACAGGGACCCCAAAATTGGGGTGACACCCCCGGAGTGTCCCCAAAAACACCCCCAGAGTGTCCCCAAGGGGGCTGGGGGGACAAAATTGGGGGTGACATCCCCAGAGTGTCCCCAAAATCACCCCCACAGTGTCCCCAAGGGGGCTGGGGGGACAGGGACCCCAAAATTGGGGTGTGACATCCCCAGAGTGTCCCCAAGGACACCCCCAGAGTGTCCCCAGAGTGTCCCCAAGGGTCACAGGGGGAGAGGGACCCCAAAATTGGGGTGTGACATCCCCGGAATGTCCCCAAAAACACCCCCAGAGTGTCCCCAGGGGGCTGGGGGGACAAAATTGGGGTGTGACGTCCCCAGAGTCTCCCCAAGGAGACCCCCAGAGTGTCCCCAGGGGTCACAGGGGGACAGGGACCCCAAAATTGGGGGTGACATCCCTGGAATGTCCCCAAACACACCCCCAGAGTGTCCCCAAGGGTCACAGGGGGTGACAATAGTCACTCACCGGGGGCTCAGGGTTGTAGTGAGCAGCAGCTTCGCTGGGGACATGAGGGACACAGGTGTCACCTGCTGTCCTCAAGTGTCACCTGCTGTCCCCAACTGTCACCTCCCGTCCCAAAAGTGTCACCTCCCACCCTGAAGTGTCACCTCCCAGCCCAGGGTGTCACCCCCTGTCCCCCACTGTGGTCCTAAAAACCCACCCAGTGTCCCCTGAGATGTCCCCAATGTCCCCAAAGTCCCCAACATCCTCAATATCCCCAATATTGCCAACATCCCCAATGTCCCCAATATCCCCAGTGTCCCCTCACCTGATGGCACTGATGACATCCCCAATGTCCCCAGTGTCCCCAACATCCCCAATGTCCCCAACATCCCCAATGTCCCCAATATTCCCAGTGTCCCCAAAGTCCCCGAAGTCCCTAAAGTCCCCAATGTCCCCAGTTTCCCCATTATCCCCAACATCCCCATTATCCCCAATGTCCCCAATGTCTCCAATGTCCCCAAAGTTCCCAGTATCACAATATCCCCAATGTCCCCAAAGTCCCCAATGTCCCCAAAGTTCCCAGTGCCCCCAATGTCCCCAAAGTCCCCAAAGTCCCCAACATCCCCAATATCTCAATGTCCCCAATAAAGTCCCCTCACCTGATGGCACTGATGACTCCCCCCAGCACCCCCAATGTCCCCAAATATCCCCAATGTCCCCAATGTTCCCAACATCCCCAATATCCCAAAGTCCCCAATGTCCCCAATAAAGTCCCCGCTGTCCCCGCTGTCCCCTCACCTGATGGCACTGATGATGTCCCCAAATCCCCAGCACCCCCAATGTCCCCAAATGTCCCCAATGTCCCCAATATCCCCAATATCACCAACATCCCCACTGTCCCCAAATGTCCCCAATGTTCCCAACATCCCCAACATCCCAAATTCCCCAATGTCCCCAATAACCCCAATGTCCCCAACAAAGTCCCCTCACCTGATGGCACTGATGACACCCCCCAGCACCCCCATGGCCCCCCCGGCCCCTCCCCCGCCGCCCCCACCCCCGCTCAGCAGCCCCCCCAGCACCGAGCCGATGTTCCCGGGGAGACCCCCGCCCGCCCCTCCCCCACCCCCCAGCAACCCCTTCACCAGGAACATGGCGGTGACTGGGAGCTACTGGGAGACACTGGGAGGGTACTGGGAGGGACTGGGAGCTACTGGGAGGGTACTGGGAGGGACTGGGAGGGACTGGGAGGGAACTGGGATGGACTGGGAGGGTACTGGGAGGGACTGGGAGCTACTGGGAGACACTGGGAGGGTAATGGAAGGGACCGGGAGGCGCTGGGAGGGAACTGGGAATGGACTGGGATGGACTGGGAGGGCACTGGGAGGGCACTGGGAGGCACTGGGAGGGAACTGGGAGGCACTAGGAGGTGCTGGGAGGGTCCTGGCGGCACTGGGAGGGTCCTGGCGGCACCGGGGGTGACACCGGGGGTGACACCGGGTGACACCGGGAGGCACTGGGAGGCACTGGGGCGTTACTGGGAGGCACTGGGTGTTACTGGGAGCACTGGGAGAGGCTGGAAGAGAAGCACAGAGCACCGTTAGGTCACACCCGGGAATCCCGGGGGGCTGTCCGGTCACCCCAGGACCCCCCGGTAACCCCCGGGACCCCCCAGGACCCCCACCTGGGACCCCCCGGTACCCCCCAGGACCCCCCAGGACCCCCCGGGACCCCCAGGACCCCCCCGTTATCCCAGGATCCCCCCGGTATTCCCGGTACCCTCCGGTATTCCCAGGACCCCCCGGTACCCCCCAGGATCCCGCAGGACCCCCGCAGGATTCCCGGTCCCCCCGGTATTCCAGAACCCCCGGGACCCCCAGGACCCCCAGGATCCCCAGATTCCCCCGGTATTCCCAGGACCTCCAGGACCCCCCCGGTACCCCCCGGGACTCCCCGGTATTCCCGGTATTCCCAGGACCCCCGACCCAGTATCCAGACCCCCGGTATTCCCAGGACCCCCGGTACCCCGGGACCCCCCAGGACCCCCCGGTAACCCCAGGACCCCCCGGTAACCCCAGGACCCCCAGGACCCCCCGGTACCCCCCAGGATCCTCCCGTTCCCCCGTTCCCCCGGTGCCGCCCCATTTCGGTTTCCGGTCCCGGGGCGCGGTCAGCGCTGAGTCACCGGGCGGCTCCGGGGGGACAAAGCTCGGGGGTCCCGGGTGGTCACCGGAGGGTCACCGGGTGGTCACTGGGTGGTCACCGGGGGGTCTCGGGCAGGCTCAGTTCGGTTCGGTTCGGTTCGTTACTTACCGGAGCGGCGGCGAGTCGGGAGAGCGCGGAACCGGAACGGGGAAGGGGGCGGGGCCACGGCAGGGGGCGGGGCTAAACGAACCGGGAAACGCCCGGAGCGGAACCGGGAGCGGGACACGCCCTGGGTGTGGCCAAAATGGGGCGTGGCCCGGGAGACGGTAATTAAATCGGGCGTGGCCAAAGAGTGATTGACAGCCTGATAATCCATAGCCTCAAGCTAGGGGGCGTGGCCAAAGTAGTGATTGACAGCCGGATAATACATAGACCCAACCCAGGAGGGCGTGGCCAAAGCATTGATTGACAACCGGATCCTCCATAGCCTCAAGCGAGAGGGCGTGGCCAAGATAGTGATTGACAGCCGAATTTTCCCGTAGCCTCAAGCGAAAGGGCGTGGCTAACCACAGGGGGCGTGGCCAAGCGAGTGATCGACAGCTGCCCCGCTGGCCAGGCAGGGGGCGTGGCTATGCAAATGAAGAGTCGGTTGGGCATGCGCGCTGGTGACGTCATCAGCTTCCTCCCATTCCCCAAATTTTCGGGTTTCTCACCCAATTTTGGGGTCTTTGGGACCCCTCCCCATTTTTGGGATTTTTGGGACCCCTCCCAATTTTTAGGACCCCTCCCCAATTTTGGGATTTTTGGGACCCCTCCCCATTTAGGGACCCCTCCCCAATTTTAGGACCCCTCCCCATTTTTGGGATTTTTGGGACCCCTCCCCATTTTTAGGACCCCTCCCCATTTTTGGGACCCCTCCCCAATCCCCCTCCCCATTTTAGGACTCCCTCCCCATTTTTGGGATCCCCCTCCCCAATTTTTGGCACCCCTCCCCATTCCTCCTCCCCATTTTAGGACCCCTCCCCATTTTTGGGATCCTTTTCCATTTTTGGGACCCCTCCCCATTTTTCCGACCCCTCCCCATTTTGGGACCCTACCCATTTTTGGACCCCCCCTTTCCCCTATTTTGCTTCAAATTTGGGACCCCTCCCCACTTTTGGGATTTTTAGGACCCCTCCCCATTCCCCCTCCCCATTTTTCCGACCCCTCCCCATTTTTCCGACCCCTCCCCTTTCCCCCCCTTATTTTTGGGACCCCTCCCCATTTTGGGGATTGGGACCCCTCCCCATTTTCAGGACCCCTCCCCATTTCCCCCATTTTTGGGACCCCTCCCCAATTTTGGGACCCCTCCCCATTTTTACGATCCCCTAAAATTTTGGGATTGTTGGGACCCCTCCCCAATTTTAGGACCCCTCCCCATTTTTGGGATCCCCTAAAATTTTTGGGATTTTTGGGATCCCTCCCAATTTTTAAGACCCCTCCCCATTCCCCTCCCCATTTTTCCAACCCTCCCCCATTTTTGGGATTTTTGGGACCCTCCCCATTTTAGACTCTCCCCATTTTTTGGGATCCTTTTGGGACCCCTCCCCATTTTTAGGACCTCCCCATTTTTAGGATTTTTGGGATTCCTCCCCACTTTTAAGACCCCTCCCCAATTTTAGGACCCCTCCCCATTTCCCCTCCCCATTTTTAAGATCTTTTGGAAACCTCCCCATTTTTGGGATTTTTGGACCCCTCCCAATTTTAGGACCCTCCCCCATTTTTGGGACCCCTCCACCCCCCCAAACCCCCACCCCAATTTTGGGAACACCTCCCCATTTCTGGGACCCTCCCCAATTTCACGACCCTCCCCAAATTTTGGGATTTTTGGGACCCTCCCCATTTTAGACCCCTCCCCATTTTTGGGATCCTCCCCATTTCCGAGACCCTCCCATTTCCACCCTCCCCATTTTGGGACCCTCCACCCCACCCCCCCACCCCCAAAACCCCCCCCACAAACCCCCCAAACCCCCCCCAACCCCAAACCCCAAACACCCCCCCACAAACCCCCCAATTTCAGGACCCCCTCCCCATTCCCCCCAATTATTTTTGGGACCCCTCCCCCATTTTTAACACCTCCCCATTTAACCCCTCCCCATTTTTGGGACCCCCCCACCCCCCCAAACCCTCCCCAATTTTGGGATTTTTAGGACTCTCCCATCCCACCCTCCCCAATTTTAGGACCCCTCAAAATTTTGGGATTTTAGGACCCCTCCCCATTTTTAAGACCCCCTCCCCACTTTTATGACCCCCCCAACCCCCCAAACCCCCCCCAAACCCCCCATTTTGGGACCCCCTCCCCAATTTTCACCCCCCCCCAACTCCTCCCCATTTTAGGACCCCTCCCCATTTTTGGGATCCCTCCCCATTTTTGGGACCCCTCCCCATTTCGGGACCCCTCCCCATTTTGGGACCCCTACCCATTTTTGGGGACCCCTCCCCATATTTTAGGCCCTCCCAAATTATGGGACCCCTCCCCATTTTAGAGACCCCCCCATTTCCCCATTTTTCCGACCCCTCCCCATTTTCAACCCTCCCCTTCCCCCTTATTTTGGGACCCTCCCCATTTTACGATCCCCAATTTTAGGATTTTGGGAACCCTCCCCAATTTTAGGACCCCTGAAATTTTTGGGATTTTTGGGACCCCTCCCCAATCCCCCTCCCCATTTTTCCAACCCTCAAAATTTTGGGATTTTAGGAACTCCCATTTTAAGACCCTCCCCATTTCCCTCCCCATTTTTTTCCACTTTTGAACCCCTCCCCATTTTTGGGATTTTTGGGACCCCTCCCCATTTTTGGGACCCCTCCCCATTTGGGGACCCTCCCAATTTTGGGACCCCTCCCCATTTTTGGGATTTTCGGGACCCCTCCCCAATTGGGACCCCTCCCCAATTTTAGGACCCTCCCCATTTGGCGCACCCTCCCCATTTTTGGGATTTCTGGCTCCCCCTCCCCATTTCTGGACCCCTCCCCATTTTTGGGATTTTTGGGATCCCCCTCCCCATTTGGCGCCCCCTCCCCGAATCCCGCTGTCCCTCGGGCGGTACAAAGGACTTTATTGGTGGCACAAGCAGCTCCGGGGTTCCCATGCGACATTTGGGGACAATTTGGGGACATTTGGGGACATTAAAGCCACTGACACGAGCGCGGAGGGGGGGAGGGGCGGGTGGGGGAGGGGCAGTTATTGCTACGGCGGGGGGGGAGGGGCGGGGGGAGCCTGGGTGACCCCTCCCCCACCTCGGGGCGGATTTTGGGGTTTTTTTGGGGCTTTTTTTGGGGTGAGAAAAAGGGGATTTGGGATCCCCGGAATGGGCGTGGCGTCCGTGCTCTTAATTAATTAATTAGCTCATTAATTAATGGGATTTAGAACGGAAAACGGGGAGTGGAATGTCCGAAATAGTCCTGGAGTGGGCGTGGCGTTGATTAGGGTAATTAGTTAATTAATTAATTGGTTCCAGGGTGGAAAACTGGGATTGGAATCCCTGAAATATTCCAGGATTAGTCTAATTAACTAATTAATTAATTAATAAATTACAAGGTGGAAAACTGGGATTGGGATCCTGAAATATTCCAGGATTAGTCTAATTAACTAATTAATTAACAAAACAACAAAACAACCCCAAAAACCAAACAAAACAAAAAAAACAACCAAAAAACAAACCCAAAACCAAAAATTAACTAATTAATAGTTCCAGGGTGGAAAACTGGGATTGGGATCCCTGAAATATCCCAGGATTAGTCTAATTAACAAAACCAAAACACCAAAAACAAACCAAAACCAAACAAAACCAAAAAAAACCAAAAAACAACAAAACAACAAACCTAATTAATTAATTAACTAATAGGTTTCAGGTTGGAAAACTTGGATTGGGATCCTGAAATATTCCAGGATTAGTCTAATTAATTAATTAATTAATTAGTTCCAACATGGAAAACTGGGATTGGGATCCTGAAATATTCCAGGATTAGTCTAATTAATTAATTAATTAATTGGTTCCAAGGTGGAAAACCAGGATTGAGACCCTGAAATATCCCAGGATTAGTCTAATTAACTAATTAACTAATTAACTAAATTACAGGGTGGAAAACCAGGATTGGGATCCTGAAATATTCCAGGATTAGTTTAATTAACTAATTAATTAATTGGTTCCAGGGTGGAAAACTGGGATTGGGATCCCAAAATATTCCAGGATTAGTCTAATTAATTAATTAGACTAATTAATTAGTGAACACCCCAAAATTTGGGGAGAGGTCTGGGGGGGGGAAGGGCTGTGGTTTCTTATCCCCATAGTTGTTTTCGGCAGATTTGACCCCAAAATTTGGGGTTTTTGGGGTTTTTTGGGGTCTGAAAACCCAAAATTTGGGGTTTTTGGGGTTTTTTGGGGGTCTGAAAACCCAAAATTTGGGGATGTTGGGGAGGATTTGGGGTCTGAAAACCCAAAATTTGGGGTTTTTGGGGTTTTTTTAGGGTCTGGAAACCCAAAATTTGGGGTTTTTGGGGTCTGGCCCCTCCCCCATCGCTGTTTTCGGCAGATTTTGCCCCAAAATTTGGGGTTTTTGGGGCTCTGAAAACCCAAAATTTGGGGTTTTTGGGGTTTTTGGGGGTCTGAAAACCCAAAATTTGGGGTTTTGGGGAGGATTTGGGGTCTGAAAAGCCAAAATTTGGGGGTTTTGGGGTCTGGCCCCTCCCCCATCACTGTTATCAGAGTGAAAACCCAAAATTTGGGGTTTTGGGGAGTATTTGGGGTCTGAAAACCCAAAATTTGGGGTTTTGGGGAGAATTTGGGGTCTGAAAACCCAAAATTTGGGGTTTTTGGGTCTGGCCCTTCCCCCACCGCTGATATCAGAGTGAAAACCTAAAATTTGGGGTTTTTGGGGAGGATTTGGGGTCTGAAAACCCAAAATTTGAGGTTTTTGGGGGTCTGGCCCCTCCCCCATCGCTGTTTTCGGCAGATTTTGCCCCAAAATTTGGGGTTTTTTGGGGGTCTGAAACCCAAAATTTGGGGTTTTTGGGGAGGATTTGGGGACTGAAAACCCATAATTTGGGGTTTTTGGGATTTTTTTAGGGTCTGAAACCCCAAAATTTGGGTTTTTTTGGGGTCTGGCCCCTCCCCCATCACTGTTATCAGAGTGAAAACCCAAAATTTGGGGTTTTTGGGAGGATTTGGGGTCTGAAAACCCAAAATTTGGGGTTTTTGGGGTTTTTTGGGGTCTGAAAACCCAAAATTTGGGGTTTTTGGGGGTCTGGCACCTCCCCCATCACTGTTTTCGGCAGATTTGGCCCCAAAATTTGGGGTTTTTTGGGGTTTTTTGGGGTCTGGAAACCCAAAATTTTGGGTTTTTGGGGAGGATTTGGGGTCTGAAAACGCAAAATTTGGGGACAGAGGGGACAGGAGGGGACAGGAGGAGGGGACAGGAGGGGACAGTTGTGGACAGGAGGACAGAAAAACAGGGAGATTTGGGGTCTGAAAACATTTGGATACAGTGGGGACACTTGGGGACAGAAAACATTTGGGGACATCTGGGGACAGCTGACAAGAGTGAACAAAAGGGGCATTAGGGGAGGGGAAAAACCAAAAGGAGGGGACAGGAGGGGACAGGAGGGGACAGGAGGGGACAGAAGGGGACAGTTGGGGACAGGAGGGGACAGGGAGGGGACAGGAGGGGACAGAGGGGACAGTTGGGGACAGTTGGGGACAGAGAGGACAGGAGGGACAGGAGGGGACAGGAGGGGATAGGAGGGGACAGAGGGGACAATTGGGGACAGTTGGGGACAGGAGGGATAGTTGGGGACAGGAGGTGACAGTTGGGGACAGCTGGGGACAGGGAGGTGACAGTTGGGGACAGTTGGGGACATTTGGGGACAGTTGGGTCACATCAGGTCTCCCCGGGTGGGGGAGGGGCACGAAGGCACTGGGTGGGGGAGGGGCGGGGTGGGGGAGGGGCGGGTGGGGGAGGGGTTAGGATTGCATCTCCGCCCGGAGCATCCACGGGAACCAGCAGCAGAACAGTAACCTGGGGACAACGACAGTGACACTGTGGGGACAGGGACACCTCCCGGGGACAGCGACACCTCCTGGGGACATGGCCTGGGGATAGGGACAGGGCCTGGGGACATGGGGACAGTGTGGGGATGGGGGACACCCCTTGGGGACAGGGCCATGTGGACAGGGCCACCCCTGGGGACACGAGACACTCCCTGGGGACAGGGACACCCTTGGGGACAGGGATACCCCTTGGGGACAGGAACACCTCCCAGGGACAGGGACATCTCCTGGGGACATGGGGACAGTGTGGGGACAGGGACACCTCCCGGGGACAGGGACAGGGCCTGGGGACAGGGATACCCCCTGGGGACAGAGCCTGGGGATGGGGACACCATTTGGTGACGGGGACACCATTTGGTGACGGGGACACCCCTGGGGATGGGGACAGGGCCTGGGAACAGGGGACACCCCTTGGGGACAGGGATAGGGCCTTGGGACAGGGACATCTCCTGGGGACAGGGACATCTCCTGGGGACAGGGACATGGACTGGGGACAGGGCCTGGGGACACGGGACACCCCTTGGGGACATGGGGACATCTCCTGGGGACATGGGACACGGCCTGGGGAAAGAGCCACCCTCTGCGGACAGGGACACCCCTGGGGACATGGGGACAGTGTGGGGACAGGGCACACCCCTTGGGGACAGGGCCAGGGCCTGGGGACAGGGACACCCCTGGGGACAGGGACACCTCCTGGGGACATAGGGACAGTGTGGGGACAGGGGACACCCCTTGGGGACACAGGACACCCCTTCAGGACAGGGACAGGGCCTGGGGACAAGGCCACCCCTGGGGACAGGGACACCCCTTGGGGACAGGGACACCCCTTGGGGACAGGAACACCTCCCAGGGACATGGGGACAGTGTGAGGACAGGAACACCTCCCGGGGACAGGGACACCCCTTGGGGACAGGGCCTGGGGACAGGGCCTGGGGATGGGGACACCCCTTGGGGACAGGGACACCCCTCAGGGACAGGGCCTGGGGACATGGGGACAGTGTGGGGACAGGGGACACCCCTTGGGGACAGGGACACCCCTTGGGGACAGGGACATCTCCTGGGGATGGGGACATGGCCTGAGGACAGGGACACCCCTTGGGGACAGGGCCAGGGCCTGGGGACAGGGACACCCCTGGGGACAGGGACACCTCCTGGGGACATGGGGACAGTGTGGGGACAGGGACACCCCTGGGGACAGGGCCATGGGGACAGAGCCCCCCCCAGGGGACACGGGACACCCCCTGGGGACATGGCCATGGGGACAGGGACACCCCCTGAGGACAGGGACACCCATGGGGACAGCCCATGGGGACAGGGACACCCCTTGGGGACAGGGCCAGCGCAGGGTGACAGCGCAGGGTGCCCAGGGGGACAGGGAGGGGACAGGGACAGGGCCACCCCTGGGGACAGGGCCGGCCCAGAGTGCCCACGGGGACAGGGAGGGGACAGGAGGGGACAGGGAGGGGACAGGAGGGGACAGGGAGGGGACAGTGTCACCGCGGTGTCCCACCTGGAGAAGGAGCTCTCGGATGTGATGTCCTTGGGAGTTCGGACAGCTGGGAAGTTGCGCTTGGGCTGTGACACTGCGGGGACACCGAGGGGACAGCAGGGGACAGTGGGGACATTGGGGACAGCAGGGGACAGGGGACAGCAGGGGGACACAGAGGGGACAGCGGGGACACACAGGGAGGACAGCAGGGGACAAAGCAGGACAGAGGACACAGGGGACAGCGGGGACATTGGGGACAGGGACAGGGGGACAGCGAGGGACACAGGGGACAGGAGGGGACACAGGGGACAGGGGGACATTGGGGACAGGGGCAGGGGACACAGAGGGATACAGAGGGACACAGAGGTGACACACAGGGACACGGAGAGGACACCAGGGGGACATTGGGGACAGAGAGGGGACACAGAGAGGACACACGGGGACATGGAGAGGACACAGGGGGACATTGGGGACACGGAGAGGACACAGGGGGACACAGAGGGGACACACAGGGACACGGAGAGGACACAGGGGGACATTGGGGACAGGGGACACAAGGGGACACAGAGGGGACACACAGGGACACGGAGAGGACACAGGGGGACACCAGGGGCACATTGGGGACAGGGGACACAAGGGGACACAGAGGGGACACACAGGGACACGGAGAGGACACAGGGGGACACCAGGGGCACATTGGGGACAGGGGACACACAGGAGGACACAGGACGGGGACAAAGCAGGACATGGAGGGGACACAGGGGGGACACATGGGGACACACAGGGACACAAGGGGGACACGGTGACATCAGCCTCAGCGGCCAATCAGCTGTGCCCATTCTGCCCCGCCCACCTGTCAATCACTGCCCCACCCACCTGTCAATCACCACCCACCCACCTGTCAATCACTGCCCAGCCCACCTGTCAATCACTGCCCAGCCCACCTGTCAATCACCGCCCAGCCCCGCCCACCTGTCAATCACTCCTAGCCCCGCCCCTCACCTGTGACCGGCTGTGTCTTTTCGGAGTTGCCATCGCCTGACTCCTCCTTGGGACCCCCGATCCTGGGGGGCAGGGGACACGGTGTCACCATTGTCACCTCTGTGTCACCGCCGTGTCCCCTGTGTCACCTGTGACCCCCCCTGTGACCTCCCTGTGACCCCTGGGACCCCCAGTGTACCCTGTGACCTCCCTGTGACCCCCCTTGTCCCAGTGTCCCCTCATGTCCCTCCATGTCCCCATGTCCCATCTCAGTGTCACCCCTCTCAGCCCTTTGTCACCCCATGTCCCCTCCATGGCTGTGTCCCCGCCATGTCCCCATGTCCCCTTGTGTCCCCTCCCGTCCCCATTGTCACCCCTGTGTCCCACCATGTCCCCATGTCCTCCCACGTCCCTATGTCCCCATGTCCCTCCGTGTCCCCATGTCCCCCTATGTCCCTCCCCATTTCCCCCCTCTGTGTCTGTCCCAACCCACCCACACCCCCCCCAACCCCACCCACCCCACCCCCCCCTTGTCAACCCCATGTCCCCATTGTCACCCCCATGTCCCCATGTCCCTCCATGTCCCCTTGTCACACCCATTTCCCTCCATGTCTCCACTGTCACCCTCGATCCCCATTGTCACCCCAGTGTCCCCATGTCCCCCATGTCCCCATAGGTCCCCCACCACACACCCCAACCCCCACCCACCCCCACCCCCCCCCCACCCCCCCCACACCCCCCCACCCCCACCCCCCCCCCCCCCCCCCCATTTCCCGCCATGTCCCCATTGTCACCCATGCCCATTGTCACCCCGTGTCCCCAGTGCCTCACGTCCTCTGTGTCCCCCTGTCCCCTATGTCCTCCCCATTTTCCATGTCCTCATTACCCCCCCCTCACCCATGTCCCATTGACCCCCCATCCCCATTGTCACCCATGCTCCATTGTCACCCGTCCCAGTGCCCCACGCCCGTGTCCCCCTGTCCCCCTATGTCCTCCCCATTTCTCCGTGTCCCCATTATCACCCACAGTCCCCATTGTCACCCGCCCTGTCCCCACCTGTATCCCCATGTCCTCATTTCTCTCCATGTCCCCACTGTCACCTGCCCTGTCCCCATTGTCACTCCCATTTCCCCCCTCCATGTCCCCATTGTCACACCCTGTCCCCATTGTCACTCCCATGTCCCCATGTCCCCCCACGTCCCTATGTCCCCATGTCCCCACTGTCCCCCCGTGTCCCCAAGGTGTCCCCCAGTGTCCCCACTGTCCCCAAGGTGTCCCCGTACCTCTGGACGCGGGAGGGCGGGGCGAAGACGCCATGTTTGGGGGGGCAGGTGAAGTAGCGAACCCCAAAAACTGACCCGTCGTGTTTGCCACCCGCCGTGTCCAGCTCCACCCCGAACCAGTACCCTGAGGGGACATTGGGGACATTGGGGACATTGGGGATGTTGGGGATATTGGGGATACTGGGGATGTTGGGGATATTGGGGATATTGGGGACAGCATTTTGCCACCCGCCGTGTCCAGCTCCACCCCGAACCAGTACCCTGAGGGGACACTGGGGACAGTGGGGACATTGGGGACATTGGGGACGTTGGGGACATTGGGGATGTTGGGGATATTGGGGACATTGGGGACACTGGGGACAGCATTTTGCCACCCGCCGTGTCCAGCTCCACCCCGAACCAGTACCCTGAGGGGACATTGGGGACATTGGGGACACTGGGGACAGTGGGGACGTTGGGGATGTTGGGGACATTGGGGACATTGGGGATATTAGGGACATTGGGGACATTGGGGACAGTGGGGATGTTGGGGATATTGGGGATGTTAGGGACATTGGGGACAGTGGGGATGTTGGGGACAGTGGGGACAGCATCCCCCCACCACCCACCCAACCAACCCAACAACAACAAAAACAACAACAACACCAAAAAACAAAGGGACAGTGGGGACAGCACTGGGGACAGCGGGGACAGCATTGGGGATATTGGGGACATTGGAGATGTTGGGGATATTGGGGACATGGGGGATGTTGGGGACGTTGGGGACATCATTGGGGACGTTGGAGACATTGGGGATGTTGGGGACAGCGGGGACATTGGAAACATTGGGGACATCATTGGGGACGTCATTGGGGATTTTGGGGACATTGGAGACATCAGGGATATTGGGGACATAGGGACATTGGGGATGTTGGGGACACTGGGGTTATTGACGATATTGGAGACACTGGGGACATTGGGGACATCGGGGACCTTGGGGACTTCGAGGAGTGACATAGAGGGGAGAAATGTGGAGAGAAACCACAGGACACGGGCAGTGACATTGGGGACACTGAGGGGGACACGGGGGGACAACAGGGACATGGGGGGTGACAATGGTGACACAGGTGACACAGGGGACAATGGTGACAATGACGACACAGGTGACACAGGGGACATCCCGGGGTCAGTGTCCTCACCGGGGGCGAAGTCGGTCCGGCCGTAGAACCGCGCTCGGCCCTGCCGCTGGCCGGCCACCAGCACGGTGTCACCCGGTGCCACCCGCCGTCCCTCGCGGTCCAGCCAGGCCCCGCCCCGCTTCCTGGACCCTGGGGGAGGGACTAGAGTGACCACACCCACCCAGGGCCACACCCAGAGTGACAACACCCAGCCAGAGCCACGCCCAGAGTGACCACACCCATCCAGGCCCCGCCCCTGCTTTTGGGAGCTTGTGGGCGGGGCTAGAGTGACCACACCTACCCAAAGCCACGCCCACATTGACCACACCCACCTAAAGCCACGCCCACCCTGGCCACACCCACCCCAACCAGGCCCCGCCCCCGCTTCCAGGAGCCTGGGGGCGGGGCTAGAGTGACCACATCCACCCAGACCACGCCCAGAGTGACCACACCCACCTAAAGCCACACCCATCCCAGCGAGGCCCCGCCCCACTTTCCGGGACCCTGGGGGCGGGGCCACAGTGACCACACCCATCCAGGGCCACGCCCACAGTGACCACACCTATACTGACTACATCCATCCCAGCCAGGCCACGCCCCCTCTTGACCCCACCCCACTAAGCCACGCCCCTATGCTAATGACGATGTAGACACACCCACCCAGACCACGCCCCCTCCCATAACTGGGCGTGGCTTTTCTGTGCCCCACCCCAATCTCCTCCAATCAGCACAAGGGGGCGGAGCCAGAGGGGTGGGAGGGGCTCAGGGGGTCCCAAAATTTATGGGGAGGACTCAAGGGGTCTCCGAATTTTTGGGGGTCTCTGAATTTTTGGGGAGGAGGTTCTGGGGGTCCCAGAATTTGGGGGAGGGGGCTCAGGGGAGGTCCCTAAAATTTGGGGAGGGGGGGCTCAGAGGGGGTCCCCAAATTTGGGGGTCGGGGGTCTCCAGGGGTCCCAAAATTTGGGGGGAGCACTCGGGGGCTCGCAGAATTTTTGGGGAGGACTCGGGAGGTCTCTGAATTTTTGGGGGTCTCCGAACTTTTGGGGGTCTCAGAATTTTTAAGGAGGGGTCTCTGGGGGTCCCCAAATTTGGGGGTCTCAGAATTTTTGAGGGGAGGTTTAGGGGGTCTCCGAATTTTTGGGGGTCTCTGAATTTTTGGGGAGAGGTCTGGGGGGTCCCCAATTTGGGGAGGACTCAGGGGGTCTCTGAATTTTTGAGGAGGGGGGTTCCGGGGTCCCAAAATTGGGGAGGGGGTCTCCATTTTTTGGGAGGCTCAGGGGGTCCCAAAATTTGGGGGGGGGTCTCAGAGGGGTCCACAAATTTGGAGAGAGGGGCTCAGGGGTCCCAGAATTTTGGGGAGGACTCGGGGGGTCTCTGAATTTTTGGGAGGCGTCCCCAAATTTGGGTGGGGGTCTCAGGGAGTCCCAAAATTTGGGGGTTGGGGCCTCAGGGGGACCCAGAATTTTGTGGGGTCTTTGGGGGTCTCCGAATTTTGGGGAGTACTCGGGGCCCGAACTTTTGAGGGTGCCAGAATTTTTGGGGAGCTTCCGGGGGTCCCCTGATTTTTGGGGAGGGGGCTCAGGGGGTCCCAAAATTTGGGGGTCTCAGAATTTTTGAGGAGAGGTTCAAGGGGTCCCAAAATTTTTGGGGAGCACTCCAGGGGTTCCAAAATTTTGGGTCAGGGGTCTCAGAGGGGTCCCAAAATTTGGGTGGGGGTCTCAGGGGGGGTCCCCAAATTTGGGTGGGGGTCTCTGGGGGTCCCAGAATTTTTGGGGAGCACTCCGGGGGTCCCCAAAATTAGGGTGGGGGTCTCGGTACCTCTCTTGTCCTTGCGGCTGCGGGGGGCGGGGCGCGCCGGGGGTCCCGGGGGTCCCGGGGGGCTCGGGGGGGGCGACGGCGCCGGCGGCTGCTCCTCGGCCTTGGAGATCTTCGACACCGAGGCGAAGATGCCTGCGGCCGGTACGGACCAGTACGGACCAGTTTGGACCAGTATGGACCAGTATGGACCAGTACGGACCAGTTTGGACCAGTTTGGACCAGTACGAACCAGTACAGACCGGTTTGGACCAGTTTGGACCAGTACGGACCAGTATGGACTGGTGTGGACCAGTTTGGACCAGTTTGGATCAGTAGAAACCAGTACGGACCAGTATGGACCAGTATGGACCAGTAAGGACCACTAGAAACTGGTATGGATCAGTTTGGACCAGTAAGGACCAGTTTGGACCAGTTTGGGCCAGTAGAAACTGGTAGAAACCAGTACAGACCGGTACGAACCAGTCTGGACCAGTATGGGCCAGTAGAAACCAGTATAGACCAGTTTGGACTAGTTTGGACCAGTATGGACCAGCACAGACCAGCAGGAACCAGTATAGACTAGTATGGACCAGTAGAAACCAGTATAGACCAGTATGGACCAGTTAGGGTCCCAGGGTGTCCCAGGTGGTCCCAAGGTGTCCCAAGGCGTCCCCAGGGTGTCCCAGGAATGTCCCCAGAGTGTCCCAAGTGTCCCCAAGGTGTCCCCAGGGTGCCCCAAGGTATACCCAAGAATGTCCCCAAGGTGTCCCAGGAATGTCCCAGGTATCCCCAGGTGTCCCCAAGGTATACCCAAGAATGTCCCCAGTGTCTCCAGTGTCCCAGGTGTCCCCAAGTGTCCCCAGAGTGTCCCAAGGTGTCCCAGAAATGTCCCCAGGTGTCCCAAGGTGTCCCCAAGGTGGTCCCAGAGTCTCCCAGGATATCCCAGGGTGTCCCAGGAGTCCCCAGAAATGTCCCCAGGTGTCCCCAGGTGTCCCCAAGAATGTCCCCAGTGTCCCCAAGTGTCCCCAGTGTCCCCAGGTGTCCCCAGAGTGTCCCAAGAATGTCCCCAAGGTGCCCCCCAGGTGTCCCCAAGTGCCCCCAGGTGTCCCCAGGTGTCCCCAGGTGTCCCCAGGTGTCCCAGGAATGTCCCCAGGGTGTCCCCAAGTGCCCCCAGGTATCCCCAGGTATCCCCAGGTGTCCCCAGGTGTCCCCAAGCATCCCCAGGGTGCCCCCAAGTGTCCCCAGGGTGTCCCAGGAATGTCCCCAAGGCATCCCCAGGTGTCCCCAGGTATCCCCAGGTGTCCCCAGGTGTCCTACCCTGCTTGGGGGGGCAGATGAAGTAGCGCACTCCCCCCACGCTGCCGTCGTTCTTCCCCTCGGGTTCGTCCAGCTCCACACCAGCCCACTGACCGCTGGCGAAGGCCGTGGTGCCGCAGAACCGCAGCGTGCCCACCTGGGGACAGCGGGGGGACAGCTGGGTGACAGCTGGGTGACAGCTGGGTGACAGCTGAGCCACCCAAAAAAACCCCGATCCCAAAAAAACCCGAATTCCTATAAAAATCCCAATCGCAAAATGTGCCCTGGAACCCCAGTGGTGACACAGAAGCACAGGGTGACACCTGGGGACAGCGGGGGGACAGCGGGGTGACAGCGGGGGGACAGCTGGGTGACAGCTGAGCCACCCCGAAAAATCCCGAAAAAACCCTGATCCCAAAAAAACCCGAATTCCCAGAAAAATCCCAAATCTGAAATGTGCCCTGGAACCCCAGTGGTGACACAGAAACGCAGGGTGACACCTGGGGACAGCGGGGTGACATCGGGGTGACAGCTGAGCCACCCCGAAAAAATGCTGATCCCAAAAAAACCCGAATTCCCAGAAAAATCCCAAATCTGAAATGTGCCCTGGAACCCCAGTGGTGCCGCAGAACCGCAGGGTGGCACCTGGGGACAGCGGGGGGACATCAGGGTGACAGCTGAGGCACCCAAAAAATCCCCCTGACTCCCAAATCCTCAGGGACTGGGGCTGTGAGGTGACACAGGGTGACAGCTGGGTGACATTGGGTGACACTGGGTGACATTAGGGTGACACAGGGTGACATTAGGGTGACACAGGGTGACACTGGGGTAACACAGGGATGTTTGGGGTGACACAGGGGTGACACAGGGTGACATTAGGGTGACACAGGGTGACACTGGGGTAACACAGTGATGTTTGGGGTGACATAGGGGTGACATACGGTGACATTAGAGTGACACAGGGTGACACTGGGGTAACACAGGGATGTTTGGGGTGACACAGGGTGACATTAGGGTGACACAGGGTGACACTGGGGTAACACAGGGATGTTTGGGGTGACACAGGGTGACATTAGGGTGACACAGGGTGACATTAGGGTGACACTGGGTGACATTGGGATAACACAGTGATGTTTGGGATGACACAGGGGTGACACAGGGTGACATTGGGATAACACAGGGTGACATGGGGCAGGTTTAGGGTGACACAGGGGTGACACAGGGTGACATTACAGTGACACTGATGTCCCACCTTGCCGCTGTCCAGCCGGACCCTGTCCCCAAGCTGCAGCCCGAGGCACAGCAGCATCAGTGTGACATTGGGGTGACACAGGGTGACACGGGGTAGGTTTGGGGTGACACAGGGTGACACAAGGGTGACACAGGGTGACACAGGGTGACATCCCACCTTTCCGCTGTCCAGCCGGACCCTGTCCCCGAGCTGCAGCCCGAGGCACAGCAGCATCAGTGTCCCCGGCACGTTGTCATAGTTGGGCAGGGTGACCCGCGGCAGGCTGCAGCTCAGCGGCACAGCGTCCAGCAGGAGCCGCCGCAGCTCCCGCGCCGCTTCGGCCGCTTCGGCTCTGTCCAGCGCCATGTCCGTGGGGTCGGGGACAACCTCGGCGGCCACCTGCCCCTTGCTGTTCTGCGGGGACAACGGGGGGCGAGTGTCGGGTGGCCCCGAGTGGCCTCGTGGCTACCACGGTGACCCCAGGACAGTCCAAGTCACCGAAAGTTTGATGTCCCCAAAACCACTCAGTGTCACCCAGTGACCCCTAGACCTCCCAGACCCCCCTAATGTGTCCCCACAGTCCCACTGGGTGTCCCCAAGTGGCCCTGGGTGGCCCCAGGTGGCCCCAAGTGGCCTCGTGGCTCCCAGGAAACTCCAGGTGCCCAAAGGTCACAATGTCCCCAAATCCCTCTGAACCCCCCCCACTGTGTCCCCAAGACCCCCCAGACTCCCCCAGGGTGTCCCCATAGTCCCACTGGGTGGCCCCGAGTGGCCTCGTGGCTACCATGGTGAGCCCAGGACAGCCCAGGTCACCGAAAGTTTGATGTCCCCAAAACCGCTTGGTGTCACCAAAACCCCTCAGAAATCCCCAAATCCCAAATCATCCCAATTCCCCAAAATCCTAACCACCCAAAAATCCCAAATTGCCCCAGTAACTCCAACCCCAAAATCACCCCAAAACTCCCCAAAATCACCCCAAAAACACCCCAAAATCGCCCAAAAACACCCCAAAATCCCCCAAAATCTCCCAAAATCTCCCCAAAAACCCCAAATTTCGTACCCTCAGTTTGGGGTCAGCCCCGTGCTCCAGCAGGCAGCGCACTGCCCCAAAACCCCAAATATCCCCAATTCCTGAACAACCCCAAACCCCTGAGTTCCCCCGGGAACTCAAACCCCAAAAACACCCCAGAATCCCCCAAAATCTCCCCAAAAACACCCCAAAACATTCCAAAATCCCCCAAAAAACCCCAAAAACCCCAAATTTCATACCCTCAGTTTGGGGTCAGCCCCGTGCTCCAGCAGGCACCGCACTGCCCCAAAACCCCAAATATCCCCAAATTCCAAACCCCAAAATCCCCCAAATCCTAAACACCCACAAATCCCAAATCAACACAGTAACTCCCACCCCAAAAACACCCCACATTCACCCCAAAATCACCCCAAAATCCCCCAAAAAACCCCAAAAACCCCAAATTTCATACCCTCAGTTTGGGGTCAGCCCTGTGCTCCAGCAGGCACCGCACTGCCCCAAAACCCCAAATATCCCCAATTCCTCAACAACCCCAAACCCTTGAGTTCCCCCGGGAACTCCCACCCCAAAAACACCCCAAAATCCCCCAAAAAACCCCAAAAACCCCAAATTCCGTACCCTCAGGGCGGGGTCGGCCCCGTGCTCCAGCAGGCAGCGCACTGCCCCAAAACCCCAAATATCCCCAAATTCCTCAACAACCCCAAAGCCCTGAGTTCCCCCGGGAACTCCAACCCCAAAAACACCCCAAAACACCCCAAAATCGCCCCAAAACCACCCCAAAATCCCACAAAAACACCTAAAAACCACCCCAAAAACACCCCAAAATCCCCCAAAAACCCCAAATTTCGTACCCTCAGGGCGGGGTCGGCCCCGTGCTCCAGCAGGCACCGCACTGCCCCAAAACCCCAAATATCCCCAATTCCTCAACAACCCCAAAGCCCTGAGTTCCCCCGGGAACTCCAACCCCAAAAACACCCCAGAATCCCCCAAAATCTCCCCAAAAACCCCAAATTTCATACCCTCAGGGCGGGGTCGGCCCCGTGCTCCAGCAGGCAGCGCACTGCCCC